>NW_025228062.1:115341-247556 GCF_018294505.1 Triticum aestivum
AAGAACAAGCAAGAAACCGAGATTGCAATCTGGATATTGCGAATATAAGATGAAAGCTTTATTGATCAAGGTGGGGTTCTGTGACGCCTTTGTCTGGTCGTTGAACACAAACGAAGTACGCGAAGTTGCAGCTATGGCGAACTTTTAATCTAAACAAAACCCAAAGTCTAAACGATGCCCTAAGGGCTGTATATATGGAGGAAGAGGGGGGAATTTCGTGGCCCTTGGTGGAGGGGTCCGAAATCAACCCTATCTCTTGTTTCCCCACACATACGGACTCTAAAAATAGCCTATACTTATGTATTTCGAAATTACATGGGCCTGGCCCAATAATAAGGTGAGGCAGCACCTAAAATAGCCTCGGGACGAAATTTATGAAGTGGCATCTTGTATATTTCGTCCAAGGCTTCATGCACCCATTATGGTGGCTTCAAAGTCCTGAAATCATCACTTGTAACTCCGTTCTTGTTTCCCTTGCGCATGCCATCATCTCCATGCTTGTTCTTGCTCCAATGTTCATCCTTCTCCAAGCTAGGCCCTTCATTTGTAAGCAAAACAAATGTATCCAATTTAGGCAGCATCATATTCTCATGAACATTAGAATCATTACCAAGAAACGAAAGTACCTGGTAATTTAGTTGGCGTGCACGAGCTCTAGTAATTGGTCCAGTATGTATAGCAGCAGGGGCTGTGGGTGTAACAATTGTATTGATGTCCTCATCATGCATCGTCGTGTCTAGTTGCTGGTCTTAGAGTCTAGTCTTTTAGAGTTTCGAGTTCTGGTCATAAGTTGTCACGCCGCCACCGCACCATCATCATCGCCCCTGTCACCTACCACCACCGCTCCGAATCCGTATCCATATACCACCACCAATCCGTATCCATATACCATCATCGATCCATATCCATATATTACCACCGCTGCCATATACCACCACCGCTGCCATATACCGCCACCATATATCCACCACCAATCCGAGTTCCTTGCATATTAGGTGTGTTTTCGAGATCCATCTAGTTTCCGATTCGTGTTTCCTTGCCGGAGTAGATTTCGGAAAAAAAAGAGTCCGGAAACCACGCTCCGTTTAGGCCCAAAATTTTTCGAAAACGCATTTTTTGAAAAAATTTCTGGCTATCCTATTTTTAGGTGTTTCTGAGTGTTTTGAGACAGGTGCCATTATAGGAAGTTTTTTTTGACCCGTTTCCAGTTTTTGGGTCCGGGCAGTCAAAAAAAATTGATCGAAAAAATTTTCGTGCCCATCCTGTCAGTTTGAGCTAGGAAGAGTTTTGAGACACTCGCCATTATAGTGATTTTTCGCAAAAAAAAAGCAGCGCAAAAAAAGAGAGCGCAAAAAAAAAGAGCGAAAAAAAATTCCAGAGTGTGCTTTTCCCTTGTTTACGTGCCGCGCCGTGATTTTGTTGGTGTTCTAGGCTCGCGTCTCTAGCACAGTCTAGCCTAGGACCAGCACAGTACCGTCATTGAGCGTTTATTCAACTTTGCATCTCTGAATTGATTATTGCTGACCCTTTTTGCTACCATATTATAAGCCTTCCCAGCTCCACATACATCTACGTCGTGCGTTTGACTCTCCCTGGTAATCGCTCTATCCAAGCTTTGAGAGTTTTTGACTACAACGGTTGCCGATTACCGCCTGTTGCTGGTAAGAACTGGTAAGAATTTGAGATTTGCTTGACAGATTTGTGACACCCACCACCACCTCTTGTTAGTAGTCTGTAGGATCATATTCTTGTGTGTTTCTATTGCTGCTAACCATGCCAGGATCACAAGCCGACGAGACTGACTGGGAGAACATGACGAATAAGGATTTGCATGATAAATTTCAGCAAATGATGAGTGAACAGGTGCAAGACGTGCTAAACAGATTTGAAGAGGCCATGGAGAAGATAGATGGCATGGAGAAGACGTTCGAAACAAAGCTCGATAACAAGTTTAATGAATTGCTCGCGCGTCTTCCACCACCACCACCCGCTGCACCTAACACACCTCTCCAACAACAACAACAACGACTACCTCCACGTCGCGAAATAGACCTCCGCCGAGCGAGCCGTGTTCCTCTTGCGTTTGGCCAAACTGTTGGTGCTGCTGTTGATACTTCTGTGGCTCCTGCTGCTGATGCGGCGGAGGATGATTATGTGGGAGATTACGAGGATGAGGTTGCTCAAAATAAGAACTACGTGCAACCACCAGCACCACCACCAGCAGGTCGACCTCAGGTATATATTCGTAATGGTAGGCCTGCACCACCACCTCAGGTACGAGATGATGTCCATATTCCTAAACTGAAATTGAATATTCCACCATTTGAGGGTAGATATGTTCCTAATATATATCTTACTTGGGAGTTAGAAACTGAACAACGATTTACATGTTTACAATATCCTGAGGAGAGACGAGTTGCTGCTGCTGTTTGTGCTTTCACTAGTTTTGCATGTGTATGGTGGTCTGAACATTGTAGATTATATCCTATTCCAACTACTTGGGCTGCTTTGAAAACCGCTATGCGTACGCGTTGGGTTCCACCATATTATCAACGTGAATTGCTTCAAAAATTGCAGCGTTTAAGACAAGGAAAAAATTCTGTAGAAGAATATTATCAGGAATTACAAACTGGCATGATTCGATGTGGTATTGTTGAGGAGAATGAAGCTATGCTTGCACGTTTTCTGGGTGGATTAAATAGAGAGATTCAGACCATTCTAGACTATAAGGAGTATACTAATATCACTCGTTTATTCCATCTTGCTTGTAAAGCTGAACGTGAAGTGCAGGATCGACAAGCATTGGCGCGAACTAACTTTTCTGCAGGCCGACCTTCCTCATGGACGCCGCGTGCATCTTCTACTTCAACTGCACCAGCACCTCAATCAGGTGCCTCCTACAGTCGTGATACAAGAAAACAGGAACAACCACCATTATCTGCCAAGAGCGCACCTGCGGGGCCTGCACAGCGTTCTTCTTCTTCCATGGCATCAATAGGGCACACAAGTGATATTATTTGTCGTCGTTGTAAGGGAGGAGGTCATTATGCGAGGGAATGCAAATCTCCGCGTGTGATGATTGCTACCGCGGATGGTGGATATGAGTCCGCTAGTGACTATGATGAGGAGACATTGGCTCTTATTACACGTGAAGAACATGGTGGAGATGATTCTGATCATGAGACGCAATACATGGCTCCTGAAGACGCTGACAGGTATGAATGTTTAGTTGCTCAACGTGTTTTGAGTGTGCAGGTCACACAAGCTGAGCAAAATCAGAGGCACAATTTGTTCCATACCAAGGGAGTTGTGAAGGAACGTTCTGTGCGCGTCATAATAGACGGAGGGAGCTGCAACAACTTGGCTAGCATGGAGATGGTGGAGAAGCTTTCTCTCACCACAAGACCACATCCACATCCTTACTACATCCAATGGTTCAACAACAGCGGCAAGGTTAAGGAGTTCGCTGACGTCTTTCCACAAGACGTGCCACCGAGATTACCGCCTATTCGAGGGATTGAGCATCAGATTGACTTAATTCCCGGTGCTTCACTGCCAAACCGTGCACCATACCGTACCAATCCAGAGGAGACGAAGGAGATTATGCGTCAAGTACAAGAGCTTCTCGACAAAGGTTATATACGCGAATCCCTTAGTCCTTGTGCTGTTCCTATTATTCTAGTGCCGAAAAAGGATGGTACATCACGTATGTGTGTTGATTGTAGAGGCATTAATAATATTACTATTCGTTATCGTCATCCTATTCCTAGGCTAGATGATATGCTTGATGAATTGAGTGGCTCTACAATATTCTCCAAAGTTGATTTGCGTAGTGGATACCATCAAATTCGTATGAAATTGGGAGATGAATGGAAAACAGCATTCAAAACTAAGTTTGGATTATATGAGTGGTTAGTCATGCCTTTTGGGTTAACTAATGCACCTAGTACTTTCATGAGATTAACGAACGAAGTTTTACGTGCTTTCATTGGACGATTTGTGGTAGTTTACTTTGATGACATATTGATTTATAGCAGATCTTTGGGCTGAACATTGTAGATTATATCCTATTCCAACTACTTGGGCTGCTTTGAAAACTGCTATGCGTACGCGTTGGGTTCCACCATATTATCAACGTGAATTGCTTCAAAAATTGCAGCGTTTAAGACAAGGGAAAAATTCTGTAGAAGAATATTATCAGGAATTACAAACTGGCATGATTAGATGTGGTATTGTTGAGGAGAATGAAGCTATGCTTGCACGTTTTTTGGGTGGATTAAATAGAGAGATTCAGACCATTCTAGACTATAAGGAGTATACTAATATCACTCGTTTATTCCATCTTGCTTGTAAAGCTGAACGTGAAGTGCAGGATCGACAAGCATTGGCGCGAACTAACTTTTCTGCAGGCCGACCTTCATCATGGACACCGCGTGCATCTTCTACTTCAACTGCACCAGCACCTCAATCAGGTGCCTCCTACAGCCGTGATACAAGAAAACAGGAACAACCACCATTATCTGCCAAGAGCGCACCTGCCGAGCCTGCACAGAGTTCTTCTTCTTCCAGGGCATCAACAGGGCACACAAGTGATATTATTTGTCGTCGTTGTAAGGGAGGAGGTCATTATGCGAGAGAATGCAAATCTCCGCGTGTGATGATTGCTACCGAGGGTGGTGGATATGAGTCCGCTAGTGACTATGATGAGGAGACATTGGCTCTTATTACACGTGAAGAACATGGTGGAGATGATTCTGATCATGAGACGCAATACATGGCTCCTGAAGACGCTGACAGGTATGAATGTTTAGTTGCTCAACGTGTTTTGAGTGTGCAGGTCACACAAGCTGAGCAAAATCAGAGGCACAATTTGTTCCATACCAAGGGAGTTGTGAAGGAACGTTCTGTGCGCGTCATCATAGACGGAGGGAGCTGCAACAACTTGGCTAGCATGGAGATGGTGGAGAAGCTTTATCTCACCACAAGACCACATCCACATCCTTACTACATCCAATGGTTCAACAACAGCGGCAAGGTTAAGGTAACACGTACTGTTCGTGTGCATTTTAGTATCTCTACATATGCTGATTATGTTGATTGTGATGTGGTACCTATGCAAGCATGTTCCTTATTACTTGGTAGACCATGGCAATTTGATAAAAATTCTGTACACCATGGTCGAAACAATCACTATACTCTTGTTCATAAGGATAAAAATATTACTTTGCTTCCTATGACTCCTGATTCAATTTTGAAAGATGATATTAATAGAGCTAATAAAGCACAACATGAGAAGAATAAGAGTGAAAATCAGATTGTGGCAAAAGAATTTGAGCAACAAATGAAGCCTAATAATAAACCATCTAGTGTTGCTTCTGAAATTAAATTGAAAAGTGCATGTTTATTTGCCACCAAATCTGATATTGATGAGCTAGATTTCAGCAAATCTGTTTGCTATGCTTTTGTGTGCAAAGAGGCATTATTTTCATTCGAGGACGTGCCTTCCTCTTTGCCTCCTGCTGTCACTAACATTTTGCAGGAGTTCACTGACGTCTTTCCACAAGACGTGCCACCGGGATTACCGCCTATTGGAGGGATTGAGCATCAGATTGACTTAATTCCCGGTGCTTCACTGCCAAACCTTGCACCATACCGTACCAATCCAGAGGAGACGAAGGAGATTATGCGTCAAGTACAAGAGCTTCTCGACAAAGGTTATATACGCGAATCCCTTAGTCCTTGTGTTGTTCCTATTATTCTAGTGCCGAAAAAGGATGGTACATCACGTATGTGTGTTGATTGTAGAGGCATTAATAATATTACTATTCGTTATCGTCATCCTATTCCTAGGCTAGATGATATGCTTGATGAATTGAGTGGCTCTACAATATTCTCCAAAGTTGATTTGCGTAGTGGATACCATCAAATTCGTATGAAATTGGGAGATGAATGGAAAACAACATTTAAAACTAAGTTTGGATTATATGAGTGGTTAGTCATGCCTTTTGGGTTAACTAATGCGCCTAGTACTTTCATGAGACTAATGAACGAAGTATTACGTGCTTTCATTGGACGATTTGTGGTAGTCTATTTTGATGATATACTGATTTATAGCAGATCTTTGGAAGAACATTTGGAACATTTACGTGCTGTTTTTATTGCTCTACGTGATGCACGTTTGTTTGGTAACCTTGGGAAGTGCACCTTTTGCACCGACCGAGTATCTTTTCTTGGCTATGTTGTTACTCCACAGGGAATTGAAGTTGACAAAGCCAAGATTGAAGCTATTGAGAGTTGGCCGCAGCCGAAAACGGTCACACGAGTGAGGAGTTTTCTTGGCCTCGCTGGATTCTATAGGCGTTTTGTGAGAGATTTCAGCACCATTGCTGCACCTCTCAATGAGCTTACAAAGAAAGATGTGCCTTTTCTTTGGGGAACCGCACAGGAAGAAAGCCTTCACGGTATTGAAAGATAAGTTGACACATGCTCCTTTACTCCAACTTCCTGATTTTAATAAGACTTTTGAGCTTGAATGTGATGCTAGTGGAATTGGATTAGGAGGTGTGTTATTACAAGATGGCAAACCTGTTGCATACTTTTCTGAAAAATTGAGTGGGCCTAGTCTGAATTATTCTACTTATGATAAAGAATTATATGCTCTTGTTCGGACTTTAGAAACATGGCAACATTATTTATGGCCCAAAGAATTTGTTATACATTCTGATCATGAATCTTTGAAACATATTAAAAGTCAAGCTAAACTGAATCGTAGACATGCTAAATGGGTTGAATTCATTGAGACTTTCCCTTATGTCATTAAACACAAGAAGGGAAAAGAAAATGTTATTGCTGATGCATTGTCTCGTCGATATACTATGCTTTCACAACTTGACTTCAAAATATTTGGTTTGGAGACCATCAAAGATCAATATGTCCATGATGCTGATTTTAGAGATGTAATGCAGAATTGTAAAGAAGGAAGAATGTGGAACAAGTTTGTTGTTAATGATGGATTTGTGTTTCGTGCTAACAAGCTATGCATTCCAGCTAGCTCCGTTCGTCTTTTGTTGTTGCAGGAGGCGCATGGAGGAGGATTAATGGGACACTTTGGCATGAAGAAGACGGAGGACGTACTTGCTACACATTTCTTTTGGCCAAAGATGAGACGGGATGTTGAGCGTTTTATTGCTCGCTGCACTACATGTCAAAAAGCTAAGTCACGACTCAATCCTCATGGTTTATATATGCCTTTGCCTGTACCTAGTGTTCCTTGGGAGGATATATCTATGGACTTTGTTTTAGGTTTACCTCGAACAAAGAAGGGGAGGGATAGCATATTTGTTGTCGTGGATAGATTCTTGAAAATGGCACACTTTATACCATGTCATAAAAGCGATGATGCTGTTAATGTTGCTGATTTGTTCTTTCGTGAAATTATTCGCTTGCATGGTGTGCCAAATACTATTGTTTCAGATCGTGATACTAAATTTCTTAGCCACTTTTGGAGATGTTTATGGGCTAAGTTGGGGACTAAACTGCTTTTTAGTACTACTTGTCACCCCCAAACTGATGGACAAACTGAAGTAGTCAATAGAACGTTGTCTACTATGCTTAGGGCTGTTTTGAAGAATAATAAGAAAATGTGGGAGGAATGCTTGCCTCATATTGAATTTGCTTATAATCGTTCATTGCATTCTACTACTAAGATGTGCCCTTTTGAAGTTGTGTATGGTTTCCTACCTCGTGCACCTATTGATTTGTTGCCTCTTCCATCTTCGGAGAAGGTTAATTTTGATGCTAAACAACGTGCTCAATTGATTCTAAAAATGCATGAGTTAACTAAAGAAAACATTGAGCGCATGAATGCTAAATATAAACTTGCTGGAGATAAGGGTAGAAAACATGTTGTGTTTGCACCTGGAGATCTTGTTTGGTTACATTTGCGTAAGGATAGATTTCCTGATTTGCGCAAATCAAAGTTAATGCCACGTGCTAATGGTCCCTTTAAGGTGTTAGAGAAAATAAATGATAATGCATATAAACTTGAGCTGCCTGCAGATTTGGGGTTAGTCCCACTTTTAAAATTGCAGATTTGAAGCCTTATTTGGGTGAGGAAGATGAGTTTCCGTCGAGGACGACTTCATTTCAAGAAGGGGAGGATGATGAGGACATCAATACAATTGTTACACCCACAGCCCCTGCTGCTATACATACTGAACCAATTACTAGAGCTCGTGCACGCCAACTAAATTATCAGGTACTTTCGTTTCTTGGTAATGATTCTAATGTTCATGAGCATATGATGCTGCCTAAATTGGATACATTTGTTTTGCTTACAAATGAAGGGCCTGGCTTGGAGAAGGATGAACATTGGAGCAAGAACACGCATGGAGATGATGCCATGCGCAAGGGGAACAAGAGCGGAGTTACAAGTGATGATTTCAGGACTTTGAAGCCACCATAATGGGTGCATGAAGCCTTGGACGAAATATACAAGATGCCACTTCATAAATTTCGTCCCGAGGCTATTTTAGGTGCTGCGTCACCTTATTATTGGGCCAGGCCCATGTAATTTCGAAATACATAAGTATAGGCTATTTTTAGAGTCCGTATGTGTGGGGAAACAAGAGATAGGATTGATTTCGGACCCCTCCACCAAGGGCCACGAAATTCTCCCCCTCTTCCTCCATATATACAGCCCTTAGGGCATCGTTTAGACTTTAGGTTTTGTTTAGATTAAAAGTTCGCCATAGTTGCAACTTCGCGTACTTCGTTTGTGTTCAACGACCAGACAAAGACGTCACAGAACCCCACCTTGATCAATAAAGCTCTCATCTTATATTCGCAATATCCAGATTGCAATCTTAGTTTCTTGCTTGTTCTTCGTTTGCTCGCAGGAAACAGACCCTCGTGGTCAGGTTGATCGTGCTCCGGCGTGGTCAATAACCTCTCGGAGTTGGTTTAGCGATTGCTAAGGCGCGACGTCCTCGCACATTCGTAGTCGGACCGTCAAAGTCGACTTCCACCAAAGCGATATCCATCATCTCATCGAAAGACGGGACACCTTTGCCTTTATCAAGCACGGAGATGAAGGTGCGTGCGAAGAGAACAAGAATGGAGGTTCAAGTGGAGATTTACGGACTTTGAAGCCACCATGATGACATACAAGATGATGGACGAAATATACAAGATGGCCTTTCATAAATTTCGTCCATAGCTTATTATTGGTGTTGGGCCACCTTATTTTGGGCCAGGCCCATGTAATCTATTTTTAGAGTCCATGTTGTAGGGAAAACGACTTAGGAGGTGTTTAGTCCCACCTTGCCAAGGGTGGACAAAAGCCCCTCTTGATGAGGACATGACTACCTTTGATATGACCAAAAATATTGCATATATGCATATTTGTCAGGTGATTTCTAGTGCAAACTATTCAATAATCTATTTATGTTATCCAGAACAAAAATACTTCACACACTTTTGTGTTTTGTCTAATTGCAGGTGTATGGGACATTTGTACAATCCACATATGAAGATAAGGAAGAAAGAGATGTTTATTTGCTGTCCAAAAAGTTCTCTCACGTCACTTTTGGCCCAATAGAAGATAGAGTCCAAGTCTCTCACGTTCTGGATTCAGATTCGGACTGCACAGACATACCTGACTCAAAACGCACACAAGTTTTTCATACGGACTCCGAATTGGGTGATTCGTTTTTTGTTGGAAACTAGATTTCGTGCACTTTCCAACCCAATTGGAATCACCTTCAAATCCGTCCGGAGCGTTGAGTTGTGGAATCCGAGTCAAACTACAAGTCCAAAGGTGTTACATCACCTCCACTTGGGCCCATTGGCCTTGTACGACCTAGATTTAGTTTTAGGCTGCCTTGGGACGTCCTCCCACCTCTTTGGCCGCCACCCCTTGCTCCTATATAAGTAGATCCATCTAGTAGCTTTTCCTTGGGTTTTGTTTAGATTAAAAGTTCGCCATAGCTGCAACTTTGCGTACTTCGTTTGTGTTCAACGACCAGACAAAGGCGTCACAGAACCCCACCTTGATCAATAAAGCTTTCATCTTATATTCGCAATATCCAGATTGCAATCTCAGTTTCTTGCTTGTTCTTCGTTTGCTCGCAGGAAACAGACCCTCGTGGTCAGGTTGATCGTGCTCCGGCGTGGTCGATAACCTCTCGGAGTTGGTTTAGCGATTGCTAAGGCGCGACGTCCTCGCACGTTCGTAGTCGGATCGTCAAAGTCGACTTCCACCAAAGCGATATCCATCATCTCATCGAAAGACGGGACACCCCGCCTCTATCAAGTGGTATCAGAGCCACAGTACCGTCGTTGAGCGTTTATTCAACATCGCATCTCTGAATTGATTATTGCTAATCTTTTTCTACCATATATAGCCAACCCAGCTCCACAAATTTCTACACCGTGTATACGTACGTTCCCCTGGCAATCGCTTTACTCAATATTCGGAGTTACTTGACACCGCTGGTTGCCGATCACCGCCTGCTGCATGGTAAGAACTTGTAAGACATTGATATTTGCTTTACTGTGAGCATTTTACCACCACATCCTAGTAGTTATAGGAACATTATTTTTGGGTTTTGTTTCTTGTTCTACTAATCATGACAGGATCCAGAGTTAATTCATGGGCTTTGTCGATCGCGGGAGACATGTCACCACCTTTGCAAATACCACAACCGTCACGAGAGGTGCACAAACATCCAAATGCACATGATCAGGTTAATGTATCTATACCACCATTTAATGGCCGTTTTAAACCTGCTTTATATATTGAATGGGAGTTCGACGTAAAAAATATATTTGCTTCCCATAATTTCAATGAACATAAAAAGGTTAAGGTTGCGGTTGGTTCTTTCACTGGTTATGCTTTGGTTTGGTGGAGTGAATATTGTCGGTTACACCCTGATTATATACCTACTACTTGGGATGATTTGAAACTTGCCATGCGACATACTTTCGTCCCTGCTTATTATACTCGTGACATGATTAAGAAGTTGCAACACTTAAAACAAGGTAGTGAAACTGTAACAAAATATTATGATGATTTACAAACTACCTTGTTGCATTCCTCTTTAGAAGAAAGTGAAGATGATTTTATGGATAGATTTTGGGGAGGATTAAACTGTGATATTCAAGAGATACTAATTCATGAAGAGTGTTATCCTATGGACCATTTGTTTCATCTTGCTTGCAAAGCTGAACAGAAAATAAAACGACGTGTTGGCCACGAGGAGAACAAGCGCACGGTGCACATTCCAAGAGTTGATATGATTGTTCCTTCAACTACTAGGCATACTATGACAACCACATCCGTTGTTGTCAGGACTACATCACCTCCACCATGTGACACATCGCCCCCGAGAGTGGCTACATCATCTGAGTTGATCATAAGAGGTAATGACAAAGGTACTGATCTTCCATCTCTACATGAGAATGATGAATGCCTTGTCAATTTGAATGAACCATCTGATGAGCTACCCACTACTTTGATCACACCACCTATTTTAGAGGACTACGTTGATAACTTGACTTTGCCATGTGATCAAACAACTTAAATACCAACAATTTTGAGTGCACCCATTGAATTAACTATTGATGCAAAAGAACCAATGTTTAATCATTTCGATATGACCTCTAATCTTGGTGATGATTCTGTGTTGAATGACTTATTGCATGTTTGCTTATTTAAGCATGTTGTAGCATGTAAATTTGATGCAAGTAAGGTTTATTCACCAATGTTGGGATGGTTTAATGATGAACATTGTCAATCTTTTGAAATGAATAAGAGCTTCACTTATATGTGCAAACTGAGTTGCAATATTTTCATGTCTTCTACTTCTTGTGCTAATTTTTTGGCTTTAGATTTTATGAACTATGCAAGTTACTCATCTATTCATGTGTCATATATGCAAAAATCAAGGGAAGTAAAAATGGATGACATATACATATACAACATGTACACCTTGTCTCTTTTGTTAGCCACATTTCAGATTAAGCAACGCCGAGGACGGCTTTATTTTCAAGAAGGGGAGGATGATGAGGACATGACTACCTTGGATATGACCAAAAATATTGCATATATGCATACTTGTCAGGTGATTTCTAGTGCAAACTATTCAATAATCTATTTATGTTATCCAGAACAACAATACTTCACACACTTTTGTGTTTTGTCTAATTGCAGGTGTATGGGATATTTGTACAATCCACATATGAAGATAAGGAAGAAAGAGATGTTTATTTGCTGTCTAAAAAGTTCTCTCACGTCACTTTTGGCCCAAGAGAAGATAGAGTCCAAGTCTCTCACGTTCTGGATTCAGATTCGGACTGCACAGACATACCTGACTCAAAACGCACACAAGTTTTTCATACGGACTCCGAATTGGGTGATTCTTTTTTTGTTGGAAACTAGATTTCGTGCACTTTCCAACCCAATTGGAATCACCTTCAAATTCGTCCAGAGCGTTGAGTTGTGGACGAAACAATCTGATGCTGCAGCAGAATCCGAGTCAAACTACAAGTCCAAAGGTGTTACATCACCTCCACTTGGGCCCATTGGCCTTGTACGACCTAGATTTAGTTTTAGGCTGCCTTGGGACATCCTCCCACCTCCTTGGCCGCCACCCCTTGCTCCTATATAAGTAGATCCATCTAGTAGCTTTTCCTTGGGATTTGTTTAGTTAAAAGTTAGCCATTGCAACTTCGTGTACTTCGTTTGTGTCCAACGACCAGACCAAGACCGCTTCCGGATCCCCACCATTATCAATACTTCATATATATTTGCAATATTCAGATTGCTTTATCATATTCTTGCTCGTTCTTCGATTGCTTGCAGGAATAGACCTTCGTGGTCAGGCTGACCGTGCTTCCAGCATCGTCAGTAACCTCAGGAGATTGGTTTAGCGATTGCTAAGGCGCAACGTTGTGCACGTTCGTAGTCGGATTGTCAAAGTCATCTCCACCAAATCGATAGTTATCATCTCATCGAAAGATCGGGACACCCCCGCTCTATCAAGAGTGTTATCCTATGGACCATTTGTTTCATCTTGCTTGCAAAGCTGAACAGGAAATAAAACGACGTGTTGGCCACGAGGAGAACAAGCGCACGGTGCACATTCCAAGAGTTGATATGATTGTTCCTTCAACTACTAGGCATACTATGACAACCACATCCGTTGTTGTCAGGACTACATCACCTCCACCATGTGACACATCGCCCCCGAGAGTGGCTACATCATCTGAGTTGATCATAAGAGGTAATGACAAAGGTACTGATCTTCCATCTCTACATGAGAATGATGAATGCTTTGTCAATTTGAATGCACCATCTGATGAGCTACCCACTACTTTGATCACACCACCTATTTTAGAGGACTACGTTGATAATTTGACTTTGCCATGTGATCAAACAACTGAAATACCAACAATTTTGAGTGCACACATTGAATTAACTATTGATGCAAAAGAACCAATGTTTAATCATTTTGATATGACCTCTAATCTTGGTGATGATTCTGTGTTGAATGACTTATTGCATGTTTGCTTATTTAAGCATGTTGTAGCATGTAAATTTGATGCAAGTAAGGTTTATTCACCAATGTTGGGATGGTTTAATGATGAACATTGTCAATCTTTTGAAATGAATAAGAGCTTCACTTATATGTGCAAACTGAGTTGCAATATTTTCATGCCTTCTACTTCTTGTGCTAATTTTTTGGCTTTAGATTTTATGAACTATTCAAGTTACTCATCTATTCATGTGTCATATATGCAAAAATCAAGGGAAGTAAAAATGGATGACATATACATATACAACATGTACACCTTGTCTCTTTTGTTAGCCACATTTCAGATTAAGCAACGCCGAGGACGGCTTTATTTTCAAGAAGGGGAGGATGATGAGGACATGACTACCTTGGATATGACCAAAAATATTGCATATATGCATATTTGTCAGGTGATTTCTAGTGCAAACTATTCAATAATCTATTTATGTTATCCAGAACAAAAATACTTCACACACTTTTGTGTTTTGTCTAATTGCAGGTGTATGGGACATTTGTACAATCCACATATGAAGATAAGGAAGAAAGAGATGTTTATTTGCTGTCCAAAAAGTTCTCTCACGTCACTTTTGGCCCAATAGAAGATAGAGTCCAAGTCTCTCACGTTCTGGATTCAGATTCGGACTGCACAGACATACCTGACTCAAAACGTACACAAGTTTTTCATACGGACTCCGAATTGGGTGATTCGTTTTTTGTTGGAAACTAGATTTCGTGCACTTTCCAACACAATTGGAATCACCTTCAAATCCGTCCGGAGCGTTGAGTTGTGGACGAAACAATCTGATGCTGCAGCAGAATCCGAGTCAAACTACAAGTCCAAAGGTGTTACATCACCTCCACTTGAGCCCATTGGCCTTGTACGACCTAGATTTAGTTTTAGGCTGCCTTGGGACGTCCTCCCACCTCTTTGGCCGCCACCCCTTACTCCTATATAAGTAGATCCATCTAGTAGCTTTTCCTTGGGTTTTGTTTAGATTAAAAGTTCGCCATAGCTGCAACTTTGCGTACTTCGTTTGTGTTCAACGACCAGACAAAGGCGTCACAGAACCCCACCTTGATCAATAAAGCTTTCATCTTATATTCGCAATATCCAGATTGCAATTTCAGTTTCTTGCTTGTTCTTCGTTTGCTCGCAGGAAACAGACCCTCGTGGTCAGGTTGATCGTGCTCCGGCGTGGTCGATAACCTCTCGGAGTTGGTTTAGCGATTGCTAAGGCGCGACGTCCTCGCACGTTCGTAGTCGGATCGTCAAAGTCGACTTCCACCAAAGCGATATCCATCATCTCATCGAAAGACGGGACACCCCGCCTCTATCACCTCTCTTTTCCCTATAAATATAGCCCTTAAGGCATCGTTTAGACTTGGGTTTTGTTTAGATTAAAGTTCACCATAGCTGCAACTTCGCGTACTTTGTTTGTGTTCGACGACAAGACAAAGTCGTCGCAGAACCCCACCTTGATCAATAAAGCTTTCATCTTATAATCGCAATATCCAGATTGCAATCTCAGTTTCTTGCTTGTTCTTCGTTTGCCTGCAGGAAACAGACCTTCGTGGTCAGGTTGATCGTGCTCCGGCGTGGTCAATAACCTCTCGGAGTTGGTTTAGCGATTGCTAAGGCGCGACGTCCTCACACGTTCGTAGTCGGATCGTCAAAGTCGACTTCCTCCAAAACGATAGCCACCATCTCATCGAAAGACGGGACACCTTTGCCTCTATCATCTATTTATAGTCTTAGTGCAAATGCGGGGTGAAGTGAAGTGGTACATGGGCCTCAGCCCGCAACTGGACACAGCCAGGGGTCAGACATCCAGTGGGCATCGAACGTCCGGAGACTCACAGGCGGTCGGACGTCCGGTAGACGTCGGACATCCGCACGATCTGGCTCAGACGCTGGAGTGTCGGATTTCCAGAGGTGGCCGGTCGTCTGGTGGCTGTAGCTTCTTCGACAGCTCTTCGTCTTGCGTCTTCGTTTCCAGGCTTCCCTCACAGATGGTGTAGTTGTTCCTTGGCGCTTGCACTCCTCCTCGTCGTCCGTAATGTTCTTTCAATACCTATGCATGCACACGAGTGGAGTGTCAAGTAGTATACCATCCTTGAAGGGGTCAAGTGAGCATGTGTAAAGGAGATGATTCACCTTTGTGTATGTGAAGTAGAGGTCGCACGTGTCACTTGCCAAACAGACTCTTGACATGGTGATGTCCGTAGGATGCTCCGCATCAGTTTGTGAAAGCAACCTTATCACACACGCTTGGCAGTTATGGACTGTTTATGATGTCGTGCGCTTCATAAACGTTTGCCCATAGAAGAACGTATGTGATAGGCCTTCATCCAACGTGGGTACGACGGATAAATCGTGTGGAATATATTCAAGATTTGCATACAGTTTTATAAGGACAAATGTATGCATTCTTATATCGAATCACATACGGTCGAGAAGATTAAATGTGTGTGATAGTCTCCCTATCATACATGCTTTACAATCGTGAACTGTTTGTAATTTAGCGCGCATCATAAACATTGCACCATAGAATACCGAGTGTGATGGTCATGCGAGCACACACGAGTAGCAAGGACAGAGCGTTTGGGATATTTGACATATCACAAAGAGTTGTGTGACGAGTCGCATTTGGGATAGATGACGGCATTGCATACGCTTAGTTCTGCAAAACGTATGCATTCCTACTCCCTATCCCTGACGATTTCTGGGTCATGTGGGAAGGACCCCCTATCGCACACATATGCAAGGAGAAGGTTTAAAAGTCCATCATGAAAAGGGGTTAAAAACTGTTTGTATAGAAGCTCGCTGTACCAGAGACTGTTTGGTTCAATTATGCAATGTGATGTTCAATTATTGTGGGTGCAATTTTGTATTGTCATGTGTGTGATAAATAAATCGAATTTGGTTGTACTAAATACATGAGAAACATATACAATTGCTATATTTCCTGGTTGTTAAGCATGCTTGGTTTGGTTAACTCTCTGATCTTCTTGTATGTTCTATTGTCTAATTTGGTGCTCAGTTAACTGTTTGGTTCATTTGTTGTGGCGTTTAGTTAACTATTTTGTTCATTTCTGCAATGCGATGTTCAACTGTTATGGGTACAATTTTGTATTGTTATGCATGTGATAAATAATCAAGTTTGCTATATTTTGTATTGTTATGCATCAGTTTGTACTAAATACATGAGAAACATATATAATTGCTATATTTCCTAGTTCTTTAGCATGCTTGGTTTGGATAACTGACTTTTCCATGTGGCTCAAATTAATCGGCCGAATTTGCAATGTGTTTATTTCTTATCAACATATTTTACTGATAGTATGTCAACCCTCACTTAGCTTGTTCAATAACTACCTTATATGTGTTGCAGGGAAACAATGGGAGGCACTGAGGCTTACTATCAAGGTTTGCACATGCATGGTCCTTTGGCTAATAACACTATATTGTGCAATTGTAGGAACCATTATAATATTTAGGTTTTTAACAATTTGGTCCTGCACATGTAGGTCCTGCTGTCCGAGATTTTGACAAACTGTTAGACCCATTTTGCATATGAGGAAATGAGACGTCCATGAATATCAGTCAAGTCAAGAAACTTAGAAAGATTGTTAGGATAAAGAAACTAGCGAAAAGACACAACAAGATCTTTGTCTCCAGAATGAAGAAGACATCAGTGAACAACATGATGATACTAACTCTTATACCTTGTTTTTTATTCCTTTGCGCCATTTAAAAATTTAGAGAAGATATTTATGCATATCTTTGTTTTCAAGTCTTTCCAATGCAGTTCACTAATGATTACCTGTCAAACCACCTATATGGTCAAGAGGCGAGGAAGGTGTTCATACAACACCCATGGTACAATATCAAAATCTTCCTCAAGAGGATGAAGCATGAGAAATCAATCATCCATGTGCACTAGCCTAAAGATGTAAAGACCTTCACATCATTGAAGGCTCAATATTTGCCTTTCGATTCAGTAGTTTTCCAGATGAGATTCATCTATCTATCTACTACCTATGATGCTAATTTCCAAAGGTTTTAGATGCTGCATGTGAAACTTGGTGCTATTGATTAATGGGGTAGCTAGCTATATGCCTATATGGTGTAACTGAGTGCTGAAGTTATATGATGTTGGACTCTGATGTATTTCAGTTATGAAATCCTGGTCTCTGTAATACGAAAATGAAATATGTTGTGTGTTTAATACGAAATGTCAATTTGATTACTAAATGGACAAAAAATAACAGGTTAATTAGCCCGCTTAATGGGGTTTTCTATTGCATAAGGTTATTGAGATAACACCATGGGCGATGATGATGCGGAGCATCCTACAATCATCCCCATGTACACTGGAGCATACGCCATTGGACACAAGGTGAACTCGCTCCTTTCTGAATCTTCCCTTTCCGCATGTAAGACATGGATGCTACTTCAAGCGTGGACTTTGTGCATACTCAGGTACACCCAAGGAGACCATGGAGAGCCCAAGGACCAAAGCCAAGCGTGCACCAAAGTGAAGGAAGGAGAAGGAAGAAGGGCCAGCTGCTACAGGGGCCGGACATCCGGCCCCAGCCCCGGAAATCCGGCATCGGCCAACCAAAGAACACCGTAGAGGTACAGCATAGCCCGGACATCCGGCCATCACCCCGGACATCCGTCTCCTCCCGAAGGCCCGGACATCAGGCCCCTCCATCACCGAATGCATCTGGAAGACCCAGGCCAGCCCGGACATCCGGCCCGTCGCGAACCCTGGACATCCGACCCCCAGCCCGGACATCCGGCGCCTGTCTGCGCACAGTGAACGGGCCAAGGCCCCATGTATCCCTCTTTCTCACTTACCCCTTCGTGGCTTAGACTATATATATACTCCCCCACCTCCTTCTAGTTAGGGTTAGCGTTGTGATAGCTCATTTGAGAGATAGAGCTTCGCTCATCCATATCGGATCTACTCCACGAGAGAGACCGCGGCCCCTCTACGGAGAAGATCCACCTTGGATTCAAGACCTCCTCACGGAGGAGACATCAAGACCTCCTCACGGAGAATAACGGTTACCGTGTATCATCCATTGTTGACTTTGGATCGTGTATCTTGATGCGGAGCATCCTATGGACATCACCATGTCAAGAGTCAGTTCGGCGAGTGACACGTGCGACATCTACTTCACATAGACAAAGGTGAATCATCTCCTTTACACGTGCTCACTTGACCCCTTCGAGGTTGGTACACTACTTGACACTTCTCCTATGTGCATGCATAGGTATTGTCGGAACGCTACGGACGACATGGAGGAGTACAAGCGCCAAGGAACACCAACACCATCCGTGAGGGAAGCGTGGAAACGAAGACGCAAGAAGAAGAGCTATCGAAGAAGCTCCAGCCACCGGACGACTGGTCAGGTTCGGACGTCCAGCGCCTGAAGATATACCGGACGAACGGTCCAGACCGGATGACCAATGTCCCTGCACCCGAGCCAAACGATGATGAGGACATCAATACAATTGTTACACCCACAGCCCCTGCTGCTATACATACTGGACCAATTACTAGAGCTCGTGCACGCCAACTAAATTACCAGGTACTTTCGTTTCTTGGTAATGATTCTAATGTTCATGAGAATATGATGCTGCCTAATTGGATACATTTGTTTTGCTTACAAATGAAGGGCCTAGCTTGGAGAAGGATGAACATTGGAGCAAGAACAAGCATGGAGATGATGGCCTGCGCAAGGGGAACAAGAACGGAGTTACAAGTGATGATTTCAGGACTTTGAAGCCACCATAATGTGTGCATGAAGCCTTGGACGAAATATACAAGATGCCACTTCATAAATTTCGTCCCGAGGCTATTTTAGGTGCTGCGTCACCTTATTATTGGGCCAGGCCCATGTAATTTCGAAATACATAAGTATAGGCTATTTTTAGAGTCCGTATGTGTGGGGAAACAAGAGATAGGGTTGATTTCGGACCCCTCCACCAAGGGCCACGAAATCCACCCCCTCTTCCTCCATATATACAGCCCTTAGGGCATCGTTTAGACCTTGGGTTTTGTTTAGATTAAAAGTTCGCCATAGCTGCAACTTCGCGTACTTCGTTTGTGTTCAACGACCAGACAAAGGCGTCACAGAACCCCACCTTGATCAATAAAGCTTTCATCTTATATTCGCAATATCCAGATTGCAATCTCAGTTTCTTGCTTGTTCTTCGTTTGCTCGCAGGAAACAGACCCTCGTGGTCAGGTTGATCGTGCTTCGGCGTGGTCAATAACCTCTCGGAGTTGGTTTAGCGATTGCTAAGGCGCGACGTCCTCGCACGTTCGTAGTCGGATCGTCAAAGTCGACTTCCAACAAAGCGATATCCATCATCTCATCGAAAGACGGGACACCTTTGCCTCTATCAAGTGGTATCAGATTTCCAGGTTGCTCGGTGAGATTTTACAGTTTTTCGTAGTTTAGATCGAGTCTGTTCTTCATACCTACAGTCCACGAAAAAGCCACAAAAAAAATTAGGGTTAGTTCATCATATCCGAACCAATCTGAGCCTTTGCATAATCTTTTTAGGGTTTTGCTTTGTTGAATTTGCGGTTGCATCGTCGTGTCTAGTTGCTGGTCTTAGAGTCTAGTCTTTTAGAGTTTCGAGTTCTGGTCATAAGTTGTCACGCCGCCGCCGCACCATCATCATCACCCCTGCCATCTACCACCACCGTTTATCCGCGACCGCTTCGAATCCGTATCCATATACCACCACAGCTGTCATATACCACCACCGCTGCCATCTACCACCATATATCCACCACCAATCCGAGTTCTTGTCATATTAGGTTTGTTTTCGAGATCCATCTAGATTCCGATTCGTGTTTCCTTGCCGGAGTAGATTCCGATTCGTGTTTCCTTGCCGGAGTCGGGTAGCCACGCTCCGTTTAGGCCCAAAATTTTTCGAAAACGCATTTTTCGAAAAATTTTCTGGCTATCCTATTTTTAGGTGTTTCTGAGTGTTTTGAGACAGGTGCCATTATAGGAAGTTTTTTTGACCCGTTTCCAGTTTTTGGGTCCGGGCAGTCAAAAAAAAAAAATTTGGTCAAAAAAAATTTCGTGCCCATCCTGTCAGTTTGAGCTAAGAAGAGTTTTGAGACACTCGCCATTATAGTGATTTTTCGCAAAAAAAAAAGCAGCGCAAAAAAAAAGAGCGCAAAAAAAAAGAGCGAAAAAAAAAATTCCAGAGTGTGCTTTTCCCTTGTTTACGTGCCGCGCCGTGATTTTGTTAGTGTTCTAGGCTCGCGTCTCTAGCACAGTCTAGCCTAGGACCAGCACAGTACCGTCGTTGAGCGTTTATTCAACTTTGCATCTCTGAATTGATTATTGCTGACCTTTTTTTGCTACCATATTATAAGCCTTCCCAGCTCCACATACATCTACGTCGTGCGTTTGACTCTCCCTGGTAATCGCTCTATCCAAGCTTTGAGAGTTTTTGACTACAACGGTTGCCGATCACCGCCTGCTGCTGGGTAAGAACTGGTAAGAATTTGAGATTTGCTTGACGGATTTGTGACACCCACCACCACCACTTGTTCGTAGTCTGTAGGATCATATTCTTGTGTGTTTCTATTGCTGCTAACCATGCCAGGATCACAAGCCGACGAGATTGACTGGGAGAATTTATCGAACAAGGAGCTTCATGATAAGTTTCAGCAAATGATGACTGAACAGGTGCAAGATGTGCTGAACAATTTTGAAGAGGCCATGGAGAAGATCACTGGCTTTGAGAAGACGTTCGAAACAAAGCTCGATAACAAGTTTAATGAATTGCTCGCGCGTCTTCCACCACCACCACCCGCTGCAACTAACGCACCTCTCCAACAACAACAACAACAACGACTACCTCCACGTCGCGAAGCAGACCTCCGCCGAGCAAGCCGTGTTCCTCTTGCGTTTGGCCAAACTGTTGGTGCTGCTGTTGATACTTCTGTGGCTCCTGCTGCTGATGCGGAGGAGGATGATTATGTGGGAGACTATGAGGATGAGGTTGATCAAAATCAACACTACGTGCAGCCACCTGTACCACCACCAGCAGGTCGACCTCAGGTATATATTCGTAATGGTAGGCCTGCACCACCACCTCAGGTACGAGATGATGTCCATATTCCTAAATTGAAATTGAATATTCCACCATTTGAGGGTAGATATGTTCCTGATATATATCTTACTTGGGAGTTAGAAACTGAACAACGATTTACATGTTTACAATATCCTGAGGAGAGACGAGTTGCTGCTGTCGTTTGTGCTTTCACTAGTTTTGCATGTGTATGGTGGTCTGAACATTGTAGATTATATCCTATTCCAACTACTTGGGCTGCTTTGAAAACTGCTATGCGTACGCGTTGGGTTCCACCATATTATCAACGTGAATTGCTTCAAAAATTGCAGCGTTTAAGACAAGGGAAAAATTCTGTAGAAGAATATTATCAGGAATTACAAACTGGCATGATTAGATGTGGTATTGTTGAGGAGAATGAAGCTATGCTTGCACGTTTTCTGGGTGGATTAAATAGAGAGATTCAGACCATTCTAGACTATAAGGAGTATACTAATATCACTCGTTTATTCCATCTTGCTTGTAAAGCTGAACGTGAAGTGCAGGATCGACAAGCATCGGGGCGAACTAACTTTTCTGCAGGCCGACCTTCATCATGGACACCACGTGCATCTTCTACTTCAACTGCACCAGCACCTCCATCCGGTGCCACCTCCAGCCGTGATACAAGAAAACAGGCACAACCACCATTATCTGCAAAGAGCGCACCTGCGGGGCCTGCACAGCGTTCTTCTTCTTCCATGGCATCAACAGGGCACACAAGTGATATTATTTGTCGTCGTTGTAAGGGAGGAGGTCATTATGCGAGAGAATGCAAATCTCCGCGTGTGATGATTGCTACCGCGGATGGTGGATATGAGTCTGCTAGTGACTATGATGAGGAGACTTTGGCTCTTATTACACGTGAAGAACATGGTGGAGATGATTCTGATCATGAGACGCAATACATGGCTCCTGAAGACGCTGACAGGTATGAATGTTTAGTTGCTCAACGTGTTTTGAGTGTGCAGGTCACACAAGCTGAGCAAAATCAGAGGCACAATTTGTTCCATACCAAGGGAGTTGTGAAGGAATGTTCTGTGCGCGTCATCATAGACGGAGGTAGCTGCAACAACTTGGCTAGCATGGAGATGGTGGAGAAGCTTTCTCTCACCACAAGACCACATCCACATCCTTACTACATCCAATGGTTCAACAACAGCGGCAAGGTTAAGGTAACACGTACTGTTCGTGTGCATTTTAGTATCTCTACATATGCTGATTATGTTGATTGTGATGTGGTACCTATGCAAGCATGTTCCTTATTACTTGGTAGACCATGGCAATTTGATAAAAATTCTGTACACCATGGTAGAAACAATCACTATACTCTTGTTCATAAGGATAAAAATATTACTTTGCTTCCTATGACTCCTGATTCCATTTTGAAAGATGATATTAATAGAGCTAATAAAGCAAAACAGGAGACGAATAAGAGTGAAAATCAGATTGTGGCAAAAGAATTTGAGCAACAAATGAAGTCTAACTATAAACCATCTAGTGTTGCTTCTGAAATTAAATTGAAAAGTGCATGTTTATTTGCCACCAAATCTGATATTGATGAGCTAGATTTCAGCAAATCTGTTTGCTATGCTTTTGTGTGCAAAGAGGCATTATTTTCATTCGAGGACGTGCCTTCCTCTTTGCCTCCTGCTGTCACTAACATTTTGCAGGAGTTTGCTGACGTCTTTCCACAAGACGTGCCACCGGGATTACCGCCTATTCGAGGGATTGAGCATCAGATTGACTTAATTCCCGGTGCTTCACTGCCAAACCGTGCACCATACCGTACCAATCCAGAGGAGACGAAGGAGATTATGCGCCAAGTACAAGAGCTTCTCGACAAAGGTTATATACGCGAATCCCTTAGTCCTTGTGCTGTTCCTATTATTCTAGTGCCGAAAAAGGATGGTACATCACGTATGTGTGTTGATTGTAGAGGCATTAATAATATTACTATTCGTTATCGTCATCCTATTCCTAGGCTAGATGATATGCTTGATGAATTGAGTGGTTCTACAATATTCTCCAAAGTTGATTTGCGTAGTGGCTACCATCAAATTCGTATGAAATTGGGAGATGAATGGAAAACAGCATTTAAAACTAAGTTTGGATTATATGAGTGGTTAGTCATGCCTTTTGGGTTAACTAATGCACCTAGTACTTTCATGAGATTAATGAACGAAGTTTTACGTGCTTTCATTGGACGATTTGTGGTAGTTTACTTTGATGACATACTAATTTATAGCAGATCTTTGGAAGAACATTTGGAACATTTACGTGCTGTTTTTATTGCTCTACGTGATGCACGTTTGTTTGGTAACCTTGGGAAGTGCACCTTTTGCACCGACCGAGTATCTTTTCTTGGCTATGTTGTTACTCCACAGGGAATTGAAGTTGACAAAGCCAAGATTGAAGCTATTGAGAGTTGGCCGCAGCCCAAAACGGTCACACAAGTGAGGAGTTTTCTTGGCCTCGCTGGATTCTATAGGCGTTTTGTGAGAGATTTCAGCACCATTGCTGCACCTCTCAACGAGCTTACAAAGAAGGATGTGCCTTTTGTTTGGGGTACCGCACAGGAAGAAGCCTTCACGGTATTGAAAGATAAGTTGACACATGCTCCTTTACTCCAACTTCCTGATTTTAATAAGACTTTTGAGCTTGAATGTGATGCTAGTGGAATTGGATTAGGAGGTGTGTTATTACAAGATGGCAAACCTGTTGCATACTTTTCTGAAAAATTGAGTGGGCCTAGTCTGAATTATTCTACTTATGATAAAGAATTATATGCTCTTGTTCGGACTTTAGAAACATGGTAACATTATTTATGGCCCAAAGAGTTTGTTATACATTCTGATCATGAATCTTTGAAACATATTAAAAGTCAAGCTAAACTGAATCGTAGACATGCTAAATGGGTTGAATTCATTGAGACTTTCCCTTATGTCATTAAACACAAGAAGGGAAAAGAAAATGTTATTGCTGATGCATTGTCTCGTCGCTATGCTATGCTTTCACAACTTGACTTCAAAATATTTGGTTTGGAGACCATCAAAGATCAATATGTGCATGATGCTGATTTTAAAGATGTAATGCAGAATTGTAAACAAGGAAGAATGTGGAACAAGTTTGTCGTTAACGATGGATTTGTGTTCCGTGCTAACAAGCTATGCATTCCAGCTAGCTCCGTTCGTCTTTTGTTGTTGCAGGAGGCACATGGAGGAGGATTAATGGGACACTTTGGCGTGAAGAAGACGGAGGACGTACTTGCTACACATTTCTTTTGGCCAAAGATGAGACGGGATGTTGAGCGTTTTATTGCTCGATGCACTACATGTCAAAAAGCTAAGTCACGACTCAATCCTCATGGTTTATATATGCCTTTGCCTGTACCTAGTGTTCCTTGGGAGGATATATCTATGGACTTTGTTTTAGGTTTACCTCGAACAAAGAAGGGGAGGGATAGCATATTTGTTGTCGTGGATAGATTCTCGAAAATGGCACACTTTATACCATGTCATAAAAGCGATGATGCTGTTAATGTTGCTGATTTGTTCTTTCGTGAAATTATTCGCTTGCATGGTGTGCCAAATACTATTGTTTCAGATCGTGATACTAAATTTCTTAGCCACTTTTGGAGATGTTTATGGGCTAAGTTGGGGATTAAACTGCTTTTTAGTACTACTTGTCACCCCCAAACTGATGGACAAACTGAAGTAGTCAATAGAACGTTGTCTACTATGCTTAGGGCTGTTTTGAAGAATAATAAGAAAATGTGGGAGGAATGCTTGCCTCATATTGAATTTGCTTATAATCATTCATTGCATTCTACTACTAAGATGTGCCCTTTTGAAGTTGTGTATGGTTTCCTACCTCGTGCACCTATTGATTTGTTACCTCTTCCATCTTCGGAGAAGGTTAATTTTGATGCTAAACAACGTGCTGAATTGATTTTAAAAATGCATGAGTTAACTAAGGAAAACATTGAGCGTATGAATGCTAAATATAAACTTGCTGGAGATAAGGGTAGAAAACATGTTGTGTTTGCACCTGGAGATCTTGTTTGGTTACATTTGCGTAAGGATAGATTTCCTGATTTGCGCAAATCAAAGCTAATGCCACGTGCTGATGGTCCCTTTAAGGTGTTAGAGAAAATAAATGATAATGCATATAAACTTGAGTTGCCTGCAGATTTTGGGGTTAGTCCCACTTTTAACATTGCAGATTTGAAGCATTATGTGGGTGAGGAAGATGAACTTCCGTCGAGGACGACTTCATTTCAAGAAGGGGAGGATGATGAGGACATCAATACAATTGTTACACCCACAGCCCCTGCTGCTATACATACTGGACCAATTACTAGAGCTCGTGCACGCCAACTAAATTACCAGGTACTTTCGTTTCTTGGTAATGATTCTAATGTTCATGAGAATATGATGCTGCCTAAATTGGATACATTTGTTTTGCTTACAAATGAAGGGCCTAGCTTGGAGAAGGATGAACATTGGAGCAAGAACAAGCATGGAGATGATGGCCTACGCAAGGGGAACAAGAACGGAGTTACAAGTGATGATTTCAGGACTTTGAAGCCACCATAATGTGTGCATGAAGCCTTGGACGAAATATACAAGATGCCACTTCATAAATTTCGTCCCGAGGCTATTTTAGGTGCTGCGTCACCTTATTATTGGGCCAGGCCCATGTAATTTCGAAATACATAAGTATAGGCTATTTTTAGAGTCCGTATGTGTGGGGAAACAAGAGATAGGGTTGATTTCGGACCCCTCCACCAAGGGCCACGAAATCCACCCCCTCTTCCTCCATATATACAGCCCTTAGGGCATCGTTTAGACCTTGGGTTTTGTTTAGATTAAAAGTTCGCCATAGCTGCAACTTCGCGTACTTCGTTTGTGTTCAACGACCAGACAAAGGCGTCACAGAACCCCACCTTGATCAATAAAGCTTTCATCTTATATTCGCAATATCCAGATTGCAATCTCAGTTTCTTGCTTGTTCTTCGTTTGCTCGCAGGAAACAGACCCTCGTGGTCAGGTTGATCGTGCTCCGGCGTGGTCAATAACCTCTCGGAGTTGGTTTAGCGATTGCTAAGGCGCGACGTCCTCGCACGTTCGTAGTCGGATCGTCAAAGTCGACTTCCAACAAAGCGATATCCATCATCTCATCGAAAGACGGGACACCTTTGCCTCTATCAAACGAGAGGACGTCCGACGCCACCGGGCGACCGGTCCAGACCAGAAATCCGCTACACCAGCATCCGAGCCAGAACGAGCGGATGACCGGCCCCTTCCGGACGTCCGGCCGCCCACGAGCCACCGGACGACCGGTCCCCAGAGGACGTCTGGTACCTGGCTATGTCTAGTTGCGGGATGAGGCCCATGTACCCCTTCACTTCACACCCATTTGCACTAAGTGATGAGGACATCAATACAATTGTTACACCCACAGCCCCTGCTGCTATACATACTGGACCAATTACTAGAGCTCGTGCACGCCAACTAAATTACCAGGTACTTTCGTTTCTTGGTAATGATTCTAATGTTCATGAGAATATGATGCTGCCTAAATTGGATACATTTGTTTTGCTTACAAATGAAGGGCCTAGCTTGGAGAAGGATGAACATTGGAGCAAGAACAAGAACGGAGTTACAAGTGATGATTTCAGGGCTTTGAAGCCACCATAATGGGTGCATGAAGCCTTGGACGAAATATACAAGATGCCACTTCATAAATTTCGTCCCAAGGCTATTTTAGGTGCTGCGTCACCTTATTATTGGGCCAGGCCCATGTAATTTCGAAATACATAAGTATAGGCTATTTTTAGAGTCCGTATGTGTGGGGAAACAAGAGATAGGGTTGATTTCGGACCCCTCCACCAAGGGCCACGAAATTCCCCCCTCTTCCTCCATATATACAGCCCTTAGGGCATCATTTAGACTTTGGGTTTTGTTTAGATTAAAAGTTCGCCATAGCTGCAACTTCGCGTACTTCGTTTGTGTTCAACGACCAGACAAAGGCGTCACAGAACCCCACCTTGATCAATAAAGCTTTCATCTTATATTCGCAATATCCAGATTGCAATCTCAGTTTCTTGCTTGTTCTTCGTTTGCTCGCAGGAAACAGACCCTCGTGGTCAGGTTGATCGTGCTCCGGCGTGGTCAATAACCTCTCGGAGTTGGTTTAGCGATTGCTAAGGCGCGACGTCCTCGCACGTTCGTAGTCAGATCGTCAAAGTCGACTGCCACCAAAGTGATATCCATCATCTCATCGAAAGACGGGACACCTTTGCCTCTATCAAGTGGTATCAGATTTCCAGGTTGCTCGGTGAGATTTTACAGTTTTTCGTAGTTTAGATCGAGTCTGTTCTTCATACCTATAGTCCACGAAAAAGCCACAAAAAAAATTTAGGGTTAGTTCATCATATCCGAACCAATCTGAGCCTTTGCATAATCTTTTTAGGGTTTTGCTTTGTTGAATTCGTGTCTAGTTGCTGGTCTTAGAGTCTAGTCTTTTAGAGTTTCGAGTTCTGGTCATAAGTTGTCACGCCGCCGCCGCACCATCATCATCACCCCTGCCATCTACCACCACCGCTTCGAATCCGTATCCATATACCACCACAGCTGTCATATACCACCACCGCTGCCATCTACCACCATATATCCACCACCAATCCGAGTTCTTGTCATATTAGGTTTGTTTTCGAGATCCATCTAGATTCCAATTCGTGTTTCCTTGCCGGAGTAGGTTTCGGAAAAAAAAAGAGTCGGGAAACCACGCTCCGTTTAGGCCCAAAATTTTTTGAAAACGCATTTTTCGAAAAAAATTCTGGCTATCCTATTTTTAGGTGTTTCTGAGTGTTTTGAGACAGGTGCCATTATAGGAAGTTTTTTTTTGACCCGTTTCCAGTTTTTGGGTCCGGGCAGTCAAAAAAAATTGGTCGAAAAAATTTCGTGCCCATCCTGTCAGGTTGAGCTAGGAAGAGTTTTGAGACACTCGCCATTATAGTGATTTTTCGCAAAAAAAAAGCAGCAAAAAAAAAGAGCGCAAATAAAAAAGAGCGAAAAAAATTCCAGAGTGTGCTTTTCCCTTGTTTACGTGCCGCGCCGTGATTTTGTTGGTGTTCTAGGCTCGCGTCTCTAGCACAGTCTAGCCTAGGACCAGCATAGTACCGTCGTTGAGCGTTTATTCAACTTTGCATCTCTGAATTGATTATTGCTGACCCTTTTTGCTACCATATTATAAGCCTTCCTAGCTCGACATACATCTACGTCGTGCGTTTGACTCTCCCTGGTAATCGCTCTATCCAAGCTTTGAGAGTTTTGACTACAACGGTTGCCGATCACCGCTTGTTGCTGGGTAAGAACTGGTAAGAATTTGAGATTTGCTTGACGGATTTGTGACACCCACCACCACCACTTGTTCGTAGTCTGTAGGATCATATTCTTGTGTGTTTCTATTGCTGCTAACCATGCCAGGATCACAAGCCGACGAGATTGACTGGGAGAATTTATCGAACAAGGAGCTTCATGATAAGTTTCAGCAAATGATGACTGAACAGGTGCAAGATGTGCTGAACAATTTTGAAGAGGCCATGGAGAAGATCACTGGCCTTGAGAAGACGTTCGAAACAAAGCTCGATAACAAGTTTAATGAATTGCTCGCGCATCTTCCACCACCACCACCCGCTGCACCTAACGCACCTCTCCAACAACAACAACAACGACTACCTCCACGTCGCGAAGCAGACCTCCGCCGAGCAAGCCGTGTTCCTCTTGCGTTTGGCCAAACTGTTGGTGCTGCTGTTGATACTTCTGTGGCTCCTGCTTCTGATGCGGAGGAGGATGATTATGTGGGAGATTATGAGGATGAGGTTGATCAAAATCAACACTACGTGCAGCCACCTGTACCACCACCAGCAGGTCGACCTCAGGTATATATTCGTAATGGTAGGCCTGCACCACCACCTCAGGTACGAGATGATGTCCATATTCCTAAACTGAAATTGAATATTCCACCATTTGAGGGTAGATATGTTCCTGATATATATCTTACTTGGGAGTTAGAAACTGAACAACGATTTACATGTTTACAATATCCTGAGGAGAGACGGGTTGCTGCTGCTGTTTGTGCTTTCACTAGTTTTGCATGTGTATGGTGGTCTGAACATTGTAGATTATATCCTATTCCAACTACTTGGGCTGCTTTGAAAACTGCTATGCGTACGCATTGGGTTCCACCATATTATCAACGTGAATTGCTTCAAAAATTGCAGCGTTTAAGACAAGGGAAAAATTCTGTAGAAGAATATTATCAGGAATTACAAACTGGCATGATTAGATGTGGTATTGTTGAGGAGAATGAAGCTATGCTTGCACGTTTTCTGGGTGGATTAAATAGAGAGATTCATACCATTCTAGACTATAAGGAGTATACTAATATCACTCGTTTATTCCATCTTGCTTGTAAAGTTGAACGTGAAGTGCAGGATCGACAAGCATTGGGGCGAACTAACTTTTCTGCAGGCCGACCTTCATCATGGACACCACATGCATCTTCTACTTCAACTGCACCAGCACCTCCATCCGGTGCCACATCCAGCCGTGATACAAGAAAACAGGCACAACCACCATTATCTTCCAAGAGCGCACTTGCGGGTCCTGCACAGCGTTCTTCTTCTTCCATGGCATCAACAGGGCACACAAGTGATATTATTTGTCGTCGTTGTAAGGGAGGAGGTCATTATGCGAGGGAATGCAAATCTCCGCGTGTGATGATTTCTACCGCGGATGGTGGATATGAGTCCGCTAGTGACTATGATGGGGAGACATTGGCTCTTATTACACGTGAAGAACATGGTGGAGATGATTCTGATCATGAGACGCAATACATGGCTCCTGAAGACGCTGACAGGTATGAATGTTTAGTTGCTCAACGTGTTTTGAGTGTGCAGGTCACACAAGCTGAGCAAAATCAGAGGCACAATTTGTTCCATACCAAGGGAGTTGTGAAGGAACGTTCTGTGCGCGTCATAATAGACGGAGGGAGCTGCAACAACTTGGCTAGCATGGAGATGGTGGAGAAGCTTTCTCTCACCACAAGACCACATCCACATCCTTACTACATCCAATGGTGCAACAACAGCGGCAAGGTTAAGGTAACACGTACTGTTCGTGTGCATTTTAGTATCTCTACATATGCTGATTATGTTGATTGTGATGTGGTACCTATGCAAGCATGTTCCTTATTACTTGGTAGACCATGGCAATTTGATAAAAATTCTGTACACCATGGTAGAAACAATCACTATACTCTTGTTCATAAGGATAAAAATATTACTTTGCTTCCTATGACTCCTGATTCCATTTTGAAAGATGATATTAATAGAGCTAATAAAGCAAAACAGGAGACGAATAAGAGTGAAAATCAGATTGTGGCAAAAGAATTTGAGCAACAAATGAAGCCTAATAATAAACCATCTAGTGTTGCTTCTGAAATTAAATTGAAAAGTGCATGTTTATTTGCCACCAAATCTGATATTGATGAGCTAGATTTCAGCAAATCTGTTTGCTATGCTTTTGTGTGCAAAGAGGCATTATTTTCTTTCGAGGACGTGCCTTCCTCTTTGCCTCCTGCTGTCACTAACATTTTGCAGGAGTTCGCTGACGTCTTTCCACAAGACGTGCCACCAGGATTACCGCCTATTCGAGGGATTGAGCATCAGATTGACTTAATTCCCGGTGCTTCACTGCCAAACCGTGCACCATACCGTACCGATCCAGAGGAGACGGAGGAGATTATGCGTCAAGTACAAGAGCTTCTCGACAAAGGTTATATACGCGAATCCCTTAGTCCTTGTGCTGTTCCTATTATTCTAGTGCCGAAAAAGGATGGTACATCACGTATGTGTGTTGATTGTAGAGGCATTAATAATATTACTATTCGTTATCGTCATCCTATTCCTAGGCTAGATGATATGCTTGATGAATTGAGTGGCTCTACAATATTCTCCAAAGTTGATTTGCGTAGTGGCTACCATCAAATTCGTATGAAATTGGGAGATGAATGGAAAACAGCATTTAAAACTAAGTTTGGATTATATGAGTGGTTAGTCATGCCTTTTGGGTTAACTAATGCACCTAGTACTTTCATGAGATTAATGAACGAAGTTTTACGTGCTTTCATTGGACGATTTGTGGTAGTTTACTTTGATGACATATTGATTTATAGCAGATCTTTGGAAGAACGTTTGGAACATTTACGTGCTGTTTTTATTGCTCTACGTGATGCACGTTTGTTTGGTAACCTTGGGAAGTGCACCTTTTGCACCGACCGAGTATCTTTTCTTGGCTATGTTGTTACTCCACAGGGAATTGAAGTTGACAAAGCCAAGATTGAAGCTATTGAGAGTTGGCCGCAGCCCAAAACGGTCACACAAGTGAGGAGTTTTCTTGGCCTCGCTGGATTCTATAGGCGTTTTGTGAGAGATTTCAGCACCATTGCTGCACCTCTCAACGAGCTTACAAAGAAGGATGTGCCTTTTGTTTGGGGTACCGCACAGGAAGAAGCCTTCACGGTATTGAAAGATAAGTTGACACATGCTCCTTTACTCCAACTTCCTGATTTTAATAAGACTTTTGAGCTTGAATGTGATGCTAGTGGAATTGGATTAGGAGGTGTGTTATTACAAGATGGCAAACCTGTTGCATACTTTTCTCCATGCTTGTTCTTGCTCCAATGTTCATCCTTCTCCAAGCTAGGCCCTTCATTTGTAAGCAAAACAAATGTATCCAATTTAGGCAGCATCATATTCTCATGAACATTAGAATCATTACCAAGAAACGAAAGTACCTGGTAATTTAGTTGGCGTGCACGAGCTCTAGTAATTGGTCCAGTATGTATAGCAGCAGGGGCTGTGGGTGTAACAATTGTATTGATGTCCTCATCATCCTCCCCTTCTTGAAATGAAGTCGTCCTCGACGGAAGTTCATCTTCGTCACCCAAATAAGGCTTCAAATCTGCAATGTTAAAAGTGGGACTAACCCCAAAATCCGAAGATGGAAGAGGCAACAAATCAATAGGTGCACGAGGTAGGAAACCATACACAACTTCAAAAGGGCACATCTTAGTAGTAGAATGCAATGAACGATTATAAGCAAATTCAATATGAGGCAAGCATTCCTCCCACATTTTCTTATTATTCTTCAAAACAGCCCTAAGCATAGTAGACAACGTTCTATTGACTACTTCAGTTTGTCCATCAGTTTGGGGGTGACAAGTAGTACTAAAAAGCAGTTTAGTCCCCAACTTAGCCCATAAACATCTCCAAAAGTGGCTAAGAAATTTAGTATCACGATCTGAAACAATAGTATTTGGCACACCATGCAAGCGAATAATTTCACGACAGAACAAATCAGCAACATTAACAGCATCATCGCTTTTATGACATGGTATAAAGTGTGCCATTTTCGAGAATCTATCCACGACAACAAATATGCTATCCCTCCCCTTCTTTGTTCGAGGTAAACCTAAAACAAAGTCCATAGATATATCCTCCCAAGGAACACTAGGTACAGGCAAAGGCATATATAAACCATGAGGATTGAGTCGTGACTTAGCTTTTTGACATGTAGTGCAGCGAGCAATAAAACGCTCAACATCCCGTCTCATCTTTGGCCAAAAGAAATGTGTAGCAAGTACGTCCTCCGTCTTCTTCACGCCAAAATGTCCCATTAATCCTCCTCCATGCGCCTCCTGCAACAACAAAAGACGAACGGAGCTAGCTGGAATGCATAGCTTGTTAGCACGAAACACAAATCCATCGTTAACAACAAACTTGTTCCACATTCTTCCTTGATAGAGGCAAAGGTGTCCCGTCTTTCGATGAGATGGTGGATTTCGCTTTGGTGGAAGTCGACTTTGACGATCCGACTACGAACGTGCGAGGACGTCGCGCCTTAGCAATCGCTAAACCAACTCCGAGAGGTTATTGACCACGCCGGAGCACGATCAACCTGACCACGAGGGTCTGTTTCCTGCGAGCAAACGAAGAACAAGCAAGAAACTAAGATTGCAATCTGGATATTGCGAATATAAGATGAAAGCTTTATTGATCAAGGTGGGGTTTTGTGACGCCTTTGTCTGGTCGTTGAACACAAACGAAGTACGCGAAGTTGCAGCTATGGCGAGATTTTAATCTAAACAAAACCCAAAGTCTAAACGATGCCCTAAGGGCTGTATATATGGAGGAAGAGGGGGGGAATTTCGTGGCCCTTGGTGGAGGGGTCCGAAATCAACCCTATCTCTTGTTTCCCCACACATACGGACTCTAAAAATAGCCTATACTTATGTATTTCGAAATTACATGGGCCTGGCCCAATAATAAGGTGACGCAGCACCTAAAATAGCCTCGGGACGAAATTTATGAAGTGGCATCTTGTATATTTCGTCCAAGGCTTCATGCACCCATTATGGTGGCTTCAAAGTCCTGAAATCATCACTTGTAACTCCGTTCTTGTTCCCCTTGCGCATGCCATCATCTCCATGCTTGTTCTTGCTCCAATGTTCATCCTTCTCCAAGCTAGGCCCTTCATTTGTAAGCAAAACAAATGTATCCAATTTAGGCAGCATCATATTCTCATGAACATTAGAATCATTACCAAGAAACGAAAGTACCTGGTAATTTAGTTGGCGTGCACGAGCTCTAGTAATTGGTCCAGTATGTATAGCAGCAGGGGCTGTGGGTGTAACAATTGTATTGATGTCCTCATCATTAGTCCTTGTGCTGTTCCTATTATTCTAGTGCCGAAAAAGGATGGTACATCACGTATGTGTGTTGATTGTAGAGGCATTAATAATATTACTATTCGTTATCGTCATCCTATTCCTAGGCTAGATGATATGCTTGATGAATTGAGTGGCTCTACAATATTCTCCAAAGTTGATTTGCGTAGTGGCTACCATCAAATTCGTATGAAATTGGGAGATGAATGGAAAACAACATTTAAAACTAAGTTTGGATTATATGAGTGGTTAGTCATGCCTTTTGGATTAACTAATGCACCTAGTACTTTCATGAGATTAATGAACGAAGTTTTACGTGCTTTCATTGGACGATTTGTGGTAGTTTACTTTGATGACATATTGATTTATAGCAGATCTTTGGAGGAACATTTGGAACATTTACGTGCTGTTTTTATTGCTCTACGTGATGCACGTTTGTTTGGTAACCTTGGGAAGTGCACCTTTTGCACCGACCGAGTATCTTTTCTTGGCTATGTTGTTACTCCACAGGGAATTGAAGTTGATAAAGCCAAGATTGAAGCTATTGAGAGTTGGCCGCAGCCCAAAACGGTCACACAAGTGAGGAGTTTTCTTGGCCTCGCTGGATTCTATAGGCGTTTTGTGAGAGATTTCAGCACCATTGCTGCACCTCTCAACGAGCTTACAAAGAAGGATGTGCATTTTGTTTGGGGTACCGCACAGGAAGAAGCCTTCACGGTATTGAAAGATAAGTTGACACATGCTCCTTTACTCCAACTTCCTGATTTTAATAAGACTTTTGAGCTTGAATGTGATGCTAGTGGAATTGGATTAGGAGGTGTGTTATTACAAGATGGCAAACCTGTTGCATACTTTTCTGAAAAATTGAGTGGGCCTAGTCTGAATTATTCTACTTATGATAAAGAATTATATGCTCTTGTTCGGACTTTAGAAACATGGCAACATTATTTATGGCCCAAAGAATTTGTTATACATTCTGATCATGAATCTTTGAAATATATTAAAAGTCAAGCTAAACTGAATCGTAGACATGCTAAATGGGTTGAATTCATTGAGACTTTCCCTTATGTCATTAAACACAAGAAGGGAAAAGAAAATGTTATTGCTGATGCATTGTCTCGTCGCTATACTATGCTTTCACAACTTGACTTCAAAATATTTGGTTTGGAGACCATCAAAGATCAATATGTGCATGATGCTGATTTTAAAGATGTAATGCAGAATTGTAAAGAAGGAAGAATGTGGAACAAGTTTGTCGTTAACGATGGATTTGTGTTTCGAGCTAACAAGCTATGCATTCCAGCTAGCTCCGTTCGTCTTTTGTTGTTGCAGGAGGCGCATGGAGGAGGATTAATGGGACACTTTGGCGTGAAGAAGACGGAGGACGTACTTGCTACACATTTCTTTTGGCCAAAGATGAGACGGGATGTTGAGCGTTTTATTGCTCGATGCACTACATGTCAAAAAGCTAAGTCATGACTCAATCCTCATGGTTTATATATGCCTTTGCCTGTACCTAGTGTTCCTTGGGAGGATATATCTATGGACTTTGTTTTAGGTTTACCTCGAACAAAGAAGGGGAGGGATAGCATATTTGTTGTCGTGGATAGATTCTCGAAAATGGCACACTTTATACCATGTCATAAAAGCGATGATGCTGTTAATGTTGCTGATTTGTTCTTTCGTGAAATTATTCGCTTGCATGGTGTGTCAAATACTATTGTTTCAGATCGTGATACTAAATTTCTTAGCCACTTTTGGAGATGTTTATGGGCTAAGTTGGGGACTAAACTGCTTTTTAGTACTACTTGTCACCCCCAAACTGATGGACAAACTAAAGTAGTCAATAGAACGTTGTCTACTATGCTTAGGGCTGTTTTGAAGAATAATAAGAAAATGTGGGAGGAATGCTTGCCTCATATTGAATTTGCTTATAATCGTTCATTGCATTCTACTACTAAGATGTGCGCTTTTGAAATTGTGTATGGTTTCCTACCTCGTGCACCTATTGATTTGTTGCCTCTTCCATCTTCGGAGAAGGTTAATTTTGATGCTAAACAACGTGCTGAATTGATTTTAAAAATGCATGAGTTAACTAAGGAAAACATTGAGCGTATGAATGCTAAATATAAACTTGCTGGAGATAAGGGTAGAAAACATGTTGTGTTTGCACCTGGAGATCTTGTTTGGTTACATTTGCGTAAGGATAGATTTCCTGATTTGCGCAAATCAAAGCTAATGCCACGCGCTGATGGTCCCTTTAAGGTGTTAGAGAAAATAAATGATAATGCATATAAACTTGAGCTGCCTGCAGATTTTGGGGTTAGTCCCACTTTTAACATTGCAGATTTGAAGCCTTATTTGGGTGAGGAAGATGAACTTCCGTCGAGGACGACTTCATTTCAAGAAGGGGAGGATGATGAGGACATCAATACAATTGTTACACCCACAGCCCCTGCTGCTATACATACTGGACCAATTACTAGAGCTCGTGCACGCCAACTAAATTACTAGGTACTTTCGTTTCTTGGTAATGATTCTAATGTTCATGAGAATATGATGCTGCCTAAATTGGATACATTTGTTTTGCTTACAAATGAAGGGCCTAGCTTGGAGAAGGATGAACATTGGAGCAAGAACAAGCATGGAGATGATGGCATGCGCAAGGGGAACAAGAACGGAGTTACAAGTGATGATTTCAGGACTTTGAAGCCGCCATAATGGGTGCATGAAGCCTTGGACGAAATATACAAGATGCCACTTCATAAATTTCGTCCCGAGGCTATTTTAGGTGCTGCGTCACCTTATTATTGGGCCAGGCCCATGTAATTTCGAAATACATAAGTATAGGCTATTTTTAGAGTCCGTATGTGTGGGGAAACAAGAGATAGGGTTGATTTCGGACCCCTCCACCAAGGGCCACGAAATTCCCCCCTCTTCCTACATATATACAGCCCTTAGGGCATCGTTTAGACTTTGGGTTTTGTTTAGATTAAAAGTTCGCCATAGCTGCAACTTCGCGTACTTCGTTTGTGTTCAACGACCAGACAAAGGCGTCACAGAACCCCACCTTGATCAATAAAGCTTTCATCTTATATTCGCAATATCCAGATTGCAATCTTAGTTTCTTGCTTGTTCTTCGTTTGCTCGCAGGAAACAGACCCTCGTGGTCAGGTTGATCGTGCTCCGGCGTGGTCAATAACCTCTCGGAGTTGGTTTAGCGATTGCTAAGGCGCGACGTCCTCGCACGTTCGTAGTCGGATCGTCAAAGTCGACTTCCACCAAAGCGAAATCCACCATCTCATCGAAAGACGGGACACCTCCGCCTCTATCAACTTGTGTGACCGTTTTGGCTGCGGCCAACTCTCAATAGCTTCAATCTTGGCTTTATCAACTTCAATTCCCTGTGGAGTAACAACATAGCCAAGAAAAGATACTCGGTCGGTGCAAAAGGTGCACTTCCCAAGGTTACCAAACAAACGTGCATCACGTAGAGCAATAAAAACAGCACGTAAATGTTCCAAATGTTCTTCCAAAGATCTGCTATAAATCAATATGTCATCAAAGTAAACTACCACAAATCGTCCAATGAAAGCACGTAAAACTTCGTTCATTAATCTCATGAAAGTACTAGGTGCATTAGTTAACCCAAAAGGCATGACTAACCACTCATATAATCCAAACTTAGTTTTAAATGCTGTTTTCCATTCATCTCCCAATTTCATACGAATTTGATGGTAGCCACTACGCAAATCAACTTTGGAGAATATTGTAGAGCCACTCAATTCATCAAGCATATCATCTAGCCTAGGAATAGGATGACGATAACGAATAGTAATATTATTAATGACTCTACAATCAACACACATACGTGATGTACCATCCTTTTTCGGCACTAGAATAATAGGAACAGCACAAGGACTAAGGGATTCGCGTATATAACCTTTGTCGAGAAGCTCTTGTACTTGACGCATAATCTCCTTCGTCTCCTCTGGATTGGTACGGTATGGTGCACGGTTTGGCAGTGAAGCACCGGGAATTAAGTCAATCTGATGCTCAATCCCGCGAATAGGCGGTAATCCCGGTGGCACGTCTTGTGGAAAAACGTCAGCGAACTCCTGCAAAATGTTAGTGACAGCAGGAGGCAAAGAGGAAGGCACGTCCTCGAATGAAAATAATGCCTCTTTGCACACAAAAGCATAGCAAACAGATTTGCTGAAATCTAGCTCATCAATATCAGATTTGGTGGCAAATAAACATGCACTTTTCAATTTAATTTCAGAAGCAACACTAGATGGTTTATTATTAGGCTTCATTTGTTGCTCAAATTCTTTTGCCACAATCTGATTTTCACTCTTATTCTTCTCCTGTTGTGCTTTATTAGCTCTATTAATATCATCTTTCAAAATGGAATCAGGAGTCATAGGAAGCAAAGTAATATTTTTATCCTTATGAAAAAGAGTATAGTGATTGTTTCTACCATGGTGTACAGAATTTTTATCAAATTGCCATGGTCTACCAAGTAATAAGGAACATGCTTGCATAGGTACCACATCACAATCAACATAATCAGCATATGTAGAGATACTAAAATGCACACGAACAGTACGTGTTACCTTAACCTTGCCGCTGTTGTTGAACCATTGGATGTAGTAAGGATGTGGATGTGGTCTTGTGGTGAGAGAAAGCTTCTCCACCATCTCCATGCTAGCCAAGTTGTTGCAGCTCCCTCCGTCTATGATGACGCGCACAGAACGTTCCTTCACAACTCCCTTGGTATGGAACAAATTGTGCCTCTGATTTTGCTCAGCTTGTGTGATCTGCACACTCAAAACACGTTGAGCAACTAAACATTCATACCTGTCAGCGTCTTCAGGAGCCATGTATTGCGTCTCATGATCAGAATCATCTCCACCATGTTCTTCACGTGTAATAAGAGCCAAAGTCTGATGAGGACATCAATACAATTGTTACACCCACAGCCCCTGCTGCTATACATACTGGACCAATTACTAGAGCTCGTGCACGCCAACTAAATTACCAGGTACTTTCGTTTCTTGGTAATGATTCTAATATTCATGAGAATATGATGCTGCCTAAATTGGATACATTTGTTTTGCTTACAAATGAAGGGCCTAGCTTGGAGAAGGATGAACATTGGAGCAAGAACAAGCATGGAGATGATGGCATGCGCAAGGGGAACAAGAACGGAGTTACAAGTGATGATTTCAGGACTTTGAAGCCACCATAATGGGTGCATGAAGCCTTGGACGAAATATACAAGATGCCACTTCATAAATTTCGTCCCGAGGCTATTTTAGGTGCTGCGTCACCTTATTATTGGGCCAGGCCCATGTAATTTCGAAATACATAAGTATAGGCTTTTTTTAGAGTCCGTATGTGTGGGGAAACAAGAGATAGGGTTGATTTCGGACCCCTCCACCAAGGGCCACGAAATTCCCCCCTCTTCCTCCATATATACAGCCCTTAGGGCATCGTTTAGACTTTGGGTTTTGTTTAGATTAAAAGTTCGCCATAGCTGCAACTTCGCGTACTTCGTTTGTGTTCAACGACCAGACAAAGGCGTCACAGAACCCCACCTAGATCAATAAAGCTTTCATCTTATATTCGCAATATCCAGATTGCAATCTTAGTTTCTTGCTTGTTCTTCGTTTGCTCGCAGGAAACAGACCCTCGTGGTCAGGTTGATCGTGCTCCGGCGTGGTCAATAACCTCTCGGAGTTGGTTTAGCGATTGCTAAGGCGCGACGTCCTCGCACGTTCGTAGTCGGATCGTCAAAGTCGACTTCCACCAAAGCGAAATCCACCATCTCATCGAAAGACGGGACACCTCTGCCTCTATCATAAGGATAAAAATATTACTTTGCTTCCTATGACTCCTGATTCCATTTTGAAAGATGATATTAATAGAGCTAATAAAGCACAACAGGAGAAGAATAAGAGTGAAAATCAGGTGTGGCAAAAGAATTTGAGCAACAAATGAAGCCTAATAATAAACCATCTAGTGTTGCTTCTGAAATTAAATTGAAAAGTGCATGTTTATTTGCCACCAAATCTGATATTGATGAGCTAGATTTCAGCAAATCTGTTTGCTATGCTTTTGTGTGCAAAGAGGCATTATTTTCATTCGAGGACGTGCCTTCCTCTTTGCCTCCTGCTGTCACTAACATTTTGCAGGAGTTCGCTGACGTTTTTCCACAAGACGTGCCACCGGGATTACCGCCTATTCGCGGGATTGAGCATCAGATTGACTTAATTCCCGGTGCTTCACTGCCAAACCGTGCACCATACCGTACCAATCCAGAGGAGACGAAGGAGATTATGCGTCAAGTACAAGAGCTTCTCGACAAAGGTTATATACGCGAATCCCTTAGTCCTTGTGCTGTTCCTATTATTCTAGTGCCGAAAAAGGATGGTACATCACGTATGTGACAGAAGCGGAGGTGTCCCGTCTTTCGATGAGATGGTGGATTTCGCTTTGGTGGAAGTCGACTTTGACGATCCGACTACGAACGTGCGAGGACGTCGCGCCTTAGCAATCGCTAAACCAACTTCGAGAGGTTATTGACCACGCCGGAGCACGATCAACCTGACCACGAGGGTCTGTTTCCTGCGAGCAAACGAAGAACAAGCAAGAAACTGAGATTGCAATCTGGATATTGCGAATATAAGATGAAAGCTTTATTGATCAAGGTGGGGTTCTGTGACGCCTTTGTCTGGTCGTTGAACACAAACGAAGTACGCGAAGTTGCAGCTATGGCGAACTTTTAATCTAAACAAAACCCAAAGTCTAAACGATGCCCTAAGGGCTGTATATATGGAGGAAGAGGGGGGCATTTCGTGGCCCTTGGTGGAGGGGTCCGAAATCAACCCTATCTCTTGTTTCCCCACACATACGGACTCTAAAAATAGCCTATACTTATGTATTTCGAAATTACATGGGCCTGGCCCAATAATAAGGTGACGCAGCACCTAAAATAGCCTCGGGACGAAATTTATGAAGTGGCATCTTGTATATTTCGTCCAAGGCTTCATGCACCCATTATGGTGGCTTCAAAGTCCTGAAATCATCACTTGTAACTCCGTTATTGTTCCCCTTGCGCATGCCATCATCTCCATGCTTGTTCTTGCTCCAATGTTCATCCTTCTCCAAGCTAGGCCCTTCATTTGTAAGCAAAACAAATGTATCCAATTTAGGCAGCATCATATTCTCATGAACATTAGAATCATTACCAAGAAACGAAAGTACCTGGTGATTTAGTTGGCGTGCACGAGCTCTAGTAATTGGTCCAGTATGTATAGCAGCAGGGGCTGTGGGTGTAACAATTGTATTGATGTCCTCATCATCCTCCCCTTCTTGAAATGAAGTCGTCCTCGACGGAAGTTCATCTTCCTCACCCAAATAAGGCTTCAAATCTGCAATGTTAAAAGTGGGACTAACCCCAAAATCTGCAGGCAGCTCAAGTTTATATGCATTATCATTTATTTTCTCTAACACCTTAAAGGGACCATCAGCACGTGGCATTAACTTTGATTTGCGTAAATCAGGAAATCTATCCTTACGCAAATGTAACCAAACAAGATCTCCAGGTGCAAACACAACATGTTTTCTACCCTTATCTCCAGCAAGTTTATATTTAGCATTCATACGCTCAATGTTTTCCTTAGTTAACTCATGCATTTTTAAAATCAATTCAGCACGTTGTTTAGCATCAAAATTAACCTTCTCCGAAGATGGAAGAGGCAACAAATCAATAGGTGCACGAGGTAGGAAACCATACACAACTTCAAAAGGGCACATCTTAGTAGTAGAATGCAATGAACGATTATAAGCAAATTCAATATGAGGCAAGTATTCCTCCCACATTTTCTTATTATTCTTCAAAACAGCCCTATGCATAGTAGACAACGTTCTATTGACTACTTCAGTTTGTCCATCAGTTTGGGGGTGACAAGTAGTACTAAAAAGCAGTTTAGTCCCCAACTTAGCCCATAAACATCTCCAAAAATGGCTAAGAAATTTAGTATCACGATCTGAAACAATAGTATTTGGCACACCATGCAAGCGAATAATTTCACGAAAGAACAAATCAGCAACATTAACAGCATCATCGCTTTTATGACATGGTATAAAGTGTGCCATTTTCGAGAATCTATCCACGACAACAAATATGCTATCCCTCCCCTTCTTTGTTCGAGGTAAACCTAAAACAAAGTCCATAGATATATCCTCCCAAGGAACACTAGGTACAGGCAAAGGCATATATAAACCATGAGGATTGAGTCGTGACTTAGCTTTTTGACATGTAGTGCATCGAGCAATAAAACGCTCAACATCCTGTCTCATCTTTGGCCAAAAGAAATGTGTAGCAAGTACGTCCTCCGTCTTCTTCACGCCAAAATGTCCCATTAATCCTCCTCCATGCGCTTCCTGCAACAACAAAAGACGAACGGAGCTAGCTGGAATGCATAGCTTGTTAGCACGAAACACAAATCCATCGTTAACGACAAACTTGTTCCACATTCTTCCTTCTTTACAATTCTGCATTACATCTTTAAAATCAGCATCATGCACATATTGATCTTTGATGGTCTCCAAACCAAATATTTTGAAGTCAAGTTGTGAAAGCATAGTATAGCGGTGAGACAATGCATCAGCAATAACATTTTCTTTTCCCTTCTTGTGTTTAATGACATAAGGAAAAGTCTCAATGAATTCAACCCATTTAGCATGTCTACGATTCAGTTTAGCTTGACTTTTAATATGTTTCAAAGATTCATGATCAGAATGTATAACAAATTCTTTGGGCCATAAATAATGTTGCCATGTTTCTAAAGTCCGAACAAGAGCATATAATTCTTTATCATAAGTAGAATAATTCAGACTAGGCCAACTCAATTTTTCAGAAAAGTATGCAACAGGTTTGCCATCTTGTAATAACACACCTCCTAATCCAATTCCACTAGCATCACATTCAAGCTCAAAAGTCTTATTAAAATCAGGAAGTTGGAGTAAAGGAGCATGTGTCAACTTATCTTTCAATACCGTGAAGGCTTCTTCCTGTGCGGTACCCCAAACAAAAGGCACATCCTTCTTTGTAAGCTCGTTGAGAGGTGCAGCAATGGTGCTGAAATCTCTCACAAAACGCCTATAGAATCCAGCGAGGCCAAGAAAACTCCTCACTTGTGTGACTGTTTTGGGCTGCGGCCAACTCTCAATAGCTTCAATCTTGGCTTTGTCAACTTCAATTCCCTGTGGAGTAACAACATAGCCAAGAAAAGATACTCGGTCGGTGCAAAAGGTGCACTTCCCAAGGTTACCAAACAAACGTGCATCACGTAGAGCAATAAAAACATCACGTAAATGTTCCAAATGTTCTTCCAAAGATCTGCTATAAATCAGTATGTCATCAAAGTAAACTACCACAAATCGTTCAATGAAAGCACGTAAAACTTCGTTCATTAATCTCATGAAAGTACTAGGTGCATTAGTTAACCCAAAAGGCATGACTAACCACTCATATAATCCAAACTTAGTTTTAAATGCTGTTTTCCATTCATCTCCCAATTTCATACGAATTTGATGGTAGCCACTACGCAAATCAACTTTGGAGAATATTGTAGAGCCACTCAATTCATCAAGCATATCATCTAGCCTAGGAATAGGATGATGATAACGAATAGTAATATTATTAATGCCTCTACAATCAACACACATACGTGATGTACCATCCTTTTTCGGCACTAGAATAATAGGAACAGCACAAGGACTAAGGGATTCGCGTATATAACCTTTGTCGAGAAGCTCTTGTACTTGACGCATAATCTCCTTCGTCTCCTCTGGATTGGTACGGTATGGTGCACGGTTTGGTAGTGAAGCACCGGGAATTAAGTCAATCTGATGCTCAATCCCTCGAATAGGTGGTAATCCCGGTGGCACGTCTTGTGGAAAAACGTCAGCGAACTCCTGCAAAATGTTAGTGACAGCAGGAGGCAAAGAGGAAGGCACGTCCTCGAATGAAAATAATGCCTCTTTGCACACAAAAGCATAGCAAACAGATTTGCTGAAATCTAGCTCATCAATATCAGATTTGGTGGCAAATAAACATGCACTTTTCAATTTAATTTCAGAAGCAACACTAGATGGTTTATTATTAGGCTTCATTTGTTGCTCAAATTCTTTTGCCACAATCTGATTTTCACTCTTATTCTTCTCCTGTTGTGCTTTATTAGCTCTATTAATATCATCTTTCAAAATGGAATCAGGAGTCATAGGAAGCAAAGTAATATTTTTATCCTTATGAACAAGAGTATAGTGATTGTTTCTACCATGGTGTACAGAATTTTTATCAAATTGCCATGCTCTACCAAGTAATAAGGAACATGCTTGCATAGGTACCACATCACAATCAACATAATCAGCATATGTAGAGATACTAAAATGCACACGAACAGTACGTGTTACCTTAACCTTGCCGCTGTTGTTGAACCATTGGATGTAGTAAGGATGTGGATGTGGTCTTGTGGTGAGAGAAAGCTTCTCCACCATCTCCATGCTAGCCAAGTTGTTGCAGCTCCCTCCGTCTATTATGACGCGCACAGAACGTTCCTTCACAACTCCCTTGGTATGGAACAAATTGTGCCTCTGATTTTGCTCAGCTTGTGTGACCTGCACACTCAAAACACGTTGAGCAACTAAACATTCATACCTGTCAGCGTCTTCAGGAGCCATGTATTGCGTCTCATGATCAGAATCATCTCCACCCTGTTCTTCACGTGTAATAAGAGCCAATGTCTCCTCATCATAGTCACTAGCGGACTCATATCCACCATCCGCAGTAGCAATCATCACACGCGGAGATTTGCATTCCCTCGCATAATGACCTCCTCCCTTACAACGACGACAAATAATATCACTTGTGTGCCCTGTTGATGCCATGGAAGAAGAAGAACGCTGTGCAGGCCCCGCAGGTGTGCTCTTGGCAGATAATGGTGGTTGTGCCTGTTTTCTTGTATCACGGCTGGAGGTGGCACCGGATGGAGGTGCTGGTGCAGTTGAAGTAGAAGATGCACGTGGTGTCCATGATGAAGGTCGGCCTGCAGAAAAGTTAGTTCGCCCCAATGCTTGTCGATCCTGCACTTCACGTTCAGCTTTACAAGCAAGATGGAATAAACGAGTGATATTAGTATACTCCTTATAGTCTAGAATGGTCTGAATCTCTCTATTTAATCCACCCAGAAAACGTGCAAGGATAGCTTCATTCTCCTCAACAATACCACATCTAATCATGCCAGTTTGTAATTCCTGATAATATTCTTCTACAGAATTTTTTCCTTGTCTTAAACGCTGCAATTTTTGAAGCAATTCACGTTGATAATATGGTGGAACCCAACGCGTACGCATAGCAGTTTTCAAAGCAGCCCAAGTAGTTGGAATAGGATATAATCTACAATGTTCAGACCACCATACACATGCAAAACTAGTGAAAGCACAAACAGCAGCAGCAACTCGTCTCTCCTCAGGATATTGTAAACATGTAAATCGTTGTTCAGTTTCTAACTCCCAAGTAAGATATATATCAGGAACATATCTACCCTCAAATGGTGGAATATTCAATTTCAGTTTAGGAATATGGACATCATCTCGTACCTGAGGTGGTGGTGGTGCAGGCCTACCATTACGAATATATACCTGAGGTCGACCTGCTGGTGGTGGTGCTGGTGGCTGCTCGTAGATCTGATTTTGATCAACCTCATCCTCATAATCACCCGCATACTCATCATCCTCCTGGGTACCAGCAACAGCAGTAGCAGGAGCCACAGAAGTATCAACAGCAGCACCAACAGTTTGGCCAAATGCAAGAGGAACACGGCTCGCTCGGCGAAGGTCTATTTCGCGACGTGGAGGTAGTCGTTGTTGTTGTTGTTGGAGAGGTGCGTTAGGTGCAGCGGGTGGTGGTGGTGGAAGACGCGCGAGCAATTCATTAAATCTGTTATCGAGCTTTGTTTCGAACGTCTTCTCAAGGCCAGCGATCTTCTCCATGGCCTCTTCAAAATTGTTCAGCACATCTTGCACCTGTTCAGTCATCATTTGCTGAAACTTATCATGAAGCTCCTTGTTCGATAAATTCTCCCAGTCAATCTCGTCGGCTTGTGATCCTGGCATGGTTAGCAGCAATAGAAACACACAAGAATATGATCCTACAGACTACTAAGAAGTGGTGGTGGTGTATCACAAATCCGTCAAGCAAATCTCAAATTCTTACCAGTTCTTACCCAGCAGCAGGCGGTGATCGGCAACCGTTATAGTCAAAAACTCTCAAAGCTTGGATAGAGCGATTACCAGGGAGAGTCGAACACACGACGTAGATGTATGTGGAGCTGGGAAGGCTTATAGTATGGTAGCAAAAAGGGTCAGCAATAATCAATTCAGAGATGCAAAGTTGAATAAACGCTCAACGACGGTACTGTGCTGGTCCTAGGCTACACTGTGCTAGAGACGCGAGCCTAGAACACCAACAAAATCACGGCGCGGCACGTAAACAAGGGAAAAGCACACTCTGAATTTTTTTTTTCGCTCTTTTTTTTTTGCGCTCTTTTTTTTTTGCGCTGCTTTTTTTTTTTGCGAAAAATCACTATAATGGCGAGTGTCTCAAAACTCTTCTTAGCTCAAACTGACAGGATGGGCACGAAATTGTTTCGACCAAAAAAAATTTTTTTTTTTTCCGAAACCTACTCCGGCAAGGAAACACGAATCGGAATCTAGATTGATCCCGAAAACAAACCTAATAAGCAAGGAACTCGGATTGGTGGTGGATATATGGTGGTGGTATATGGCAGCGGTGGTAGTATATGGATATGGATCGGTGGTGGTATATGGACACGGATTGGTGGTGGTATATGGATACGGATTCGGAGCGGTGGTGGTAGATGGCAGGGGCGATGATGATGGTGCGGCGACGGCGTGACAACTTGTGAACAGAACTCGAAACTCTAAAAGACTAGACGCTAAGACCAGCAACTGAACACGACGATGCAACCGCAAATTCAACAAAGCAAATACAGAAAAGATTATGCAAGGCTCAGATTGGTTCGGATGGGATGAACTAACCCTAATTTTTTTTGGCTTTTTTGTGGACTATAGGTATGAAGAACAGACTCGATCTAAACTACGAAAAACTGTAAAATCTCACCGAGCAACCTGGAAATCTGATACCACTTGACAGAAGCGGAGGTGTCCCGTCTTTCGATGAGATGGTGGATTTTGCTTTGGTGGAAGTCGACTTTGACGATCCGACTACGAACGTGCGAGGACGTCGCGCCTTAGCAATCGCTAAACCAACTTCGAGAGGTTATTGACCACGCCGGAGCACGATCAACCTGACCACGAGGGTCTGTTTCCTGCGAGCAAACGAAGAACAAGCAAGAAACTGAGATTGCAATTTGGATATTGCGAATATAAGATGAAAGCTTTATTGATCAAGGTGGGGTTCTGTGACGCCTTTGTCTGGTCGTTGAACACAAACGAAGTACGCGAAGTTGCAGCTATGGCGAACTTTTAATCTAAACAAAACCCAAAGTCTAAACGATGCCCTAAGGGCTGTATATATGGAGGAAGAGGGGGGAATTTCGTGGCCCTTGGTGGAGGGGTCCGAAATCAACCCTATCTCTTGTTTCCCCACACATACGGACTCTAAAAATAGCCTATACTTATGTATTTCGAAATTACATGGGCTTGGCCCAATAATAAGGTGACGCAGCACCTAAAATAGCCTCGGGACGAAATTTATGAAGTGGCATCTTGTATATTTCGTCCAAGGCTTCATGCACCCATTATGGTGGCTTCAAAGTCCTGAAATCATCACTTGTAACTCCGTTATTGTTCCCATTGCGCATGCCATCATCTCCATGCTTGTTCTTGCTCCAATGTTCATCCTTCTCCAAGCTAGGCCCTTCATTTGTAAGCAAAACAAATGTATCCAATTTAGGCAGCATCATATTCTCATGAACATTAGAATCATTACCAAGAAACGAAAGTACCTGGTAATTTAGTTGGCGTGCACGAGCTCTAGTAATTGGTCCAGTATGTATAGCAGCAGGGGCTGTGGGTGTAACAATTGTATTGATGTCCTCATCAGTATGTGTGTTGATTGTAGAGGCATTAATAATATTACTATTCGTTATCGTCATCCTATTCCTAGGCTAGATGATATGCTTGATGAATTGAGTGGCTCTACAATATTCTCCAAAGTTGATTTGCGTAGTGGCTACCATCAAATTCGTATGAAATTGGGAGATGAATGGAAAACAGCATTTAAAACTAAGTTTGGATTATATGAGTGGTTAGTCATGCCTTTTGGGTTAACTAATGCACCTAGTACTTTCATGAGATTAATGAACGAAGTTTTACGTGCTTTCATTGGACGATTTGTGGTAGTTTACTTTGATGAGATATTGATTTATAGCAGATCTTTGGAAGAACATTTGGAACATTTACGTGTTGTTTTTATTGCTCTACGTGATGCACGTTTGTTCGGTAACCTTGGGAAGTGCACCTTTTGCACCAACCGAGTATCTTTTCTTGGCTATGTTGTTACTCCACAGGGAATTCAAGTTGATAAAGCCAAGATTGAAGCTATTGAGAGTTGGCCGCAGCCCAAAACGGTCACACAAGTGAGGAGTTTTCTTGGCCTCGCTGGATTCTATAGGCGTTTTGTGAGAGATTTCAGCACCATTGCTGCACCTCTCAATGAGCTTACAAAGAAAGATGTGCCTTTTCTTTGGGGTACCGCACAGGAAGAAGCCTTCACGGTATTGAAAGATAAGTTGACACATGCTCCTTTACTCCAACTTCCTGATTTTAATAAGACTTTTGAGCTTGAATGTGATGCTAGTGGAATTGGATTAGGAGGTGTGTTATTACAAGATGGCAAACCTGTTGCATACTTTTCTGAAAAATTGAGTGGGCCTAGTCTGAATTATTCTACTTATGATAAAGAATTATATGCTCTTGTTCGGACTTTAGAAACATGGCAATATTATTTATGGCCCAAAGAATTTGTTATACATTCTGATCATGAATCTTTGAAACATATTAAAAGTCAAGCTAAACTGAATCGTAGACATGCTAAATGGGTTGAATTCATTGAGACTTTCCCTTATGTCATTAAACACAAGAAGGGAAAAGAAAATGTTATTGCTGATGCATTGTCTCGTCGCTATACTATGCTTTCACAACTTGACTTCAAAATATTTGGTTTGGAGACCATCAAAGATCAATATGTGCATGATGCTGATTTTAAAGATGTAATGCAGAATTGTAAAGAAGGAAGAATGTGGAACAAGTTTGTTGTTAACGATGGATTTGTGTTTCGTGCTAACAAGCTATGCATTCCAGCTAGCTCCGTTCGTCTTTTGTTGTTGCAGGAGGCGCATGGAGGAGGATTAATGGGACGCTTTGGCGTGAAGAAGACGGAGGACGTACTTGCTACACATTTCTTTTGGCCAAAGATGAGACGGGATGTTGAGCGTTTTATTGCTCGCTGCACTACATGTCAAAAAGCTAAGTCACGACTCAATCCTCATGGTTTATATATGCCTTTGCCTGTACCTAGTGTTCCTTGGGAGGATATATCTATGGACTTTGTTTTAGGTTTACCTCGAACAAAGAAGGGGAGGGATAGCATATTTGTTGTCGTGGATAGATTCTCGAAAATGGCACACTTTATACCATGTCATAAAAGCGATGATGCTGTTAATGTTGCTGATTTGTTCTTTCGTGAAATTATTCGCTTGCATGGTGTGCCAAAAACTATTGTTTCAGATCGTGATACTAAATTTCTTAGCCACTTTTGGAGATGTTTATGGGCTAAGTTGGGGACTAAACTGCTTTTTAGTACTACTTGTCACCCGCAAACTGATGGACAAACTGAAGTAGTCAATAGAACGTTGTCTACTATGCTTAGGGCTGTTTTGAAGAATAATAAGAAAATGTGGGAGGAATGCTTGCGTCATATTGAATTTGCTTATAATCGTTCATTGCATTCTACTACTAAGATGTGCCCTTTTGAAGTTGTGTATGGTTTCCTACCTCGTGCACCTATTGATTTGTTGCCTCTTCCATCTTCGGAGAAGGTTAATTTTGATGCTAAACAACGTGCTGAATTGATTTTAAAAATGCATGAGTTAACTAAGGAAAACATTGAGCGTATGAATGCTAAATATAAACTTGCTGGAGATAAGGGTAGAAAACATGTTGTGTTTGCACCTGGAGATCTTGTTTGGTTACATTTGCGTAAGGATAGATTTCCTGATTTGCGCAAATCAAAGCTAATGCCACGTGCTGATGGTCCCTTTAAGGTGTTAGAGAAAATAAATGATAATGCATATAAACTTGAGCTGCCTGCAGATTTTGGGGTTAGTCCCACTTTTAACATTGCAGATTTGAAGCCTTATTTGGGTGAGGAAGATGAACGTCCGTCGAGGACGACTTCATTTCAAAAAGGGGAGGATGATGAGGACATCAATACAATTGTTACACCCACAGCCCCTGCTGCTATACATACTGGACCAATTACTAGAGCTCGTGCACGCCAACTAAATTACCAGGTACTTTCGTTTCTTGGTAATGATTCTAATGTTCATGAGAATATGATGCTGCCTAAATTGGATACATTTGTTTTGCTTACAAATGAAGGGCCTAGCTTGGAGAAGGATGAACATTGGAGCAAGAACAAGCATGGAGATGATGGCATGCGCAAGGGGAACAATAACGGAGTTACAAGTGATGATTTCAGGACTTTGAAGCCACCATAATGGGTGCATGAAGCCTTGGACGAAATATACAAGATGCCACTTCATAAATTTCGTCCCGAGGCTATTTTAGGTGCTGCGTCACCTTATTATTGGGCCAGGCCCATGTAATTTCGAAATACATAAGTATAGGCTATTTTTAGAGTCCGTATGTGTGGGGAAACAAGAGATAGGGTTGATTTCGGACCCCTCCACCAAGGGCCACGAAATTCCCCCCCCTCTTCCTCCATATATACAGCCCTTAGGGCATCGTTTAGACTTTGGGTTTTGTTTAGATTAAAAGTTCGCCATAGCTGCAACTTCGCGTACTTTGTTTGTGTTCAACGACCAGACAAAGGCGTCACAGAACCCCACCTTGATCAATAAAGCTTTCATCTTATATTCGCAGTATCCAGATTGCAATCTTAGTTTCTTGCTTGTTCTTCGTTTGCTCGCAGGAAACAGACCCTCGTGGTCAGGTTGATCGTGCTCCGGCGTGGTCAATAACCTCTCGGAGTTGGTTTAGCGATTGCTAAGGCGCGACGTCCTCGCACGTTCGTAGTCGGATCGTCAAAGTCGACTTCCACCAAAGCGAAATCCACCATCTCATCGAAAGACGGGACACCTTTGCCTCTATCATTGCTGCACCTCTCAATGAGCTTACAAAGAAAGATGTGCCTTTTCTTTGGGGTACCGCACAGGAAGAAGCCTTCACGGTATTGAAAGATAAGTTGACACATGCTCCTTTACTCCAACTTCCTGATTTTAATAAGACTTTTGAGCTTGAATGTGATGCTAGTGGAATTGGATTAGGAGGTGTGTTATTACAAGATGGCAAACCTGTTGCATACTTTTCTGAAAAATTGAGTGGGCCTAGTCTGAATTATTCTACTTATGATAAAGAATTATATGCTCTTGTTCGGACTTTAGAAACATGGCAACATTATTTATGGCCCAAAGAATTTGTTATACATTCTGATCATGAATCTTTGAAACATATTAAAAGTCAAGCTAAACTGAATCGTAGACATGCTAAATGGGTTGAATTCATTGACACTTTCCCTTATGTCATTAAACACAAGAAGGGAAAAGAAAATGTTATTGCTGATGCATTGTCTCGTCGCTATACTATGCTTTCACAACTTGACTTCAAAATATTTGGTTTGGAGACCATCAAAGATCAATATGTGCATGATGCTGATTTTAAAGATGTAATGCAGAATTGTAAAGAAGGAAGAATGTGGAACAAGTTTGTTGTTAACGATGGATTTGTGTTTCGTGCTAACAAGCTATGCATTCCAGCTAGCTCCGTTCGTCTTTTGTTGTTGCAGGAGGAGCATGGAGGAGGATTAATGGGACACTTTGGCGTGAAGAAGACGGAGGACGTACTTGCTACACATTTCTTTTGGCCAAAGATGAGACGGGATGTTGAGCGTTTTATTGCTCGCTGCACTACATGTCAAAAAGCTAAGTCACGACTCAATCCTCATGGTTTATATATGCCTTTGCCTGTACCTAGTGTTCCTTGGGAGGATATATCTATGGACTTTGTTTTAGGTTTACCTCGAACAAAGAAGGGGAGGGATAGCATATTTGTTGTCGTGGATAGATTCTCGAAAATGGCACACTTTATACCATGTCATAAAAGCGATGATGCTGTTAATGTTGCTGATTTGTTCTTTCGTGAAATTATTCGCTTGCATGGTGTGCCAAAAACTATTGTTTCAGATCGTGATACTAAATTTCTTAGCCACTTTTGGAGATGTTTATGGGCTAAGTTGGGGACTAAACTGCTTTTTAGTACTACTTGTCACCCGCAAACTGATGGACAAACTGAAGTAGTCAATAGAACGTTGTCTACTATGCTTAGGGCTGTTTTGAAGAATAATAAGAAAATGTGGGAGGAATGCTTGCGTCATATTGAATTTGCTTATAATCGTTCATTGCATTCTACTACTAAGATGTGCCCTTTTGAAGTTGTGTATGGTTTCCTACCTCGTGCACCTATTGATTTGTTGCCTCTTCCATCTTCGGAGAAGGTTAATTTTGATGCTAAACAACGTGCTGAATTGATTTTAAAAATGCATGAGTTAACTAAGGAAAACATTGAGCGTATGAATGCTAAATATAAACTTGCTGGAGATAAGGGTAGAAAACATGTTGTGTTTGCACCTGGAGATCTTGTTTGGTTACATTTGCGTAAGGATAGATTTCCTGATTTGCGCAAATCAAAGCTAATGCCACGTGCTGATGGTCCCTTTAAGGTGTTAGAGAAAATAAATGATAATGCATATAAACTTGAGCTGCCTGCAGATTTTGGGGTTAGTCCCACTTTTAACATTGCAGATTTGAAGCCTTATTTGGGTTCGGAAGATGAACTTCCGTCGAGGACGACTTCATTTCAAGAAGGGGAGGATGATGAGGACATCAATACAATTGTTACACCCACAGCCCCTGCTGCTATACATACTGGACCAATTACTAGAGCTCGTGCACGCCAACTAAATTACCAGGTACTTTCGTTTCTTGGTAATGATTCTAATGTTCATGAGAATATGATGCTGCCTAAATTGGATACATTTGTTTTGCTTACAAATGAAGGGCCTAGCTTGGAGAAGGATGAACATTGGAGCAAGAACAAGCATGGAGATGATGGCATGCGCAAGGGGAACAAGAACGGAGTTACAAGTGATGATTTCAGGACTTTGAAGCCACCATAATGGGTGCATGAAGCCTTGGACGAAATATACAAGATGCCACTTCATAAATTTCGTCCCGAGGCTATTTTAGGTGCTGCGTCACCTTATTATTGGGCCAGGTGATAGAGGCAAAGGTGTCCCGTCTTTCGATGAGATGATGGATATCGCTTTGGTGGAAGTCGACTTTGACGATCCGACTACGAACGTGCGAGGACGTCGCGCCTTAGCAATCGCTAAACCAACTCCGAGAGGTTATTGACCACGCCAGAGCACGATCAACCTGACCACGAGGGTCTGTTTCCTGCGAGCAAATGAAGAACAAGCAAGAAACTAAGATTGCAATCTGGATATTGCGAATATAAGATGAAAGCTTTATTGATCAAGGTGGGGTTCTGTGACGCCTTTGTCTGGTCGTTGAACACAAACGAAGTACGCGAAGTTGCAGCTATGGCAAACTTTTAATCTAAACAAAACCCAAAGTCTAAACGATGCCCTAAGGGCTGTATATATGGAGGAAGAGGGGGGAATTTCGTGGCCCTTGGTGGAGGGGTCCGAAATCAACCCTATCTCTTGTTTCCCCACACATACGGACTCTAAACATAGCCTATACTTATGTATTTCGAAATTACATGGGCCTGGCCCAATAATAAGGTGACGCAGCACCTAAAATAGCCTCGGGACGAAATTTATGAAGTGGCATCTTGTATATTTCGTCCAAGGCTTCATGCACCCATTATGGTGGCTTCAAAGTCCTGAAATCATCACTTGTAACTCCGTTATTGTTCCCCTTGCGCATGCCATCATCTCCATGCTTGTTCTTGCTCCAATGTTCATCCTTCTCCAAGCTAGGCCCTTCATTTGTAAGCAAAACAAATGTATCCAATTTAGGCAGCATCATATTCTCATGAACATTAGAATCATTACCAAGAAACGAAAGTACCTGGTAATTTAGTTGGCGTGCACGAGCTCTAGTAATTGGTCCAGTATGTATAGCAGCAGGGGCTGTGGGTGTAACAATTGTATTGATGTCCTCATCATTACAAGATGGCAAACCTGTTGCATACTTTTCTGAAAAATTGAGTGGGCCTAGTCTGAATTATTCTACTTATGATAAAGAATTATATGCTCTTGTTCGGACTTTAGAAACATGGCAACATTATTTATGGCCCAAAGAATTTGTTATACATTCTGATCATGAATCTTTGAAACATATTAAAAGTCAAGCTAAACTGAATCGTAGACATGCTAAATGGGTTGAATTCATTGAGACTTTCCCTTATGTCATTAAACACAAGAAGGGAAAAGAAAATGTTATTGCTGATGCATTGTCTCGTCGCTATACTATGCTTTCACAACTTGACTTCAAAATATTTGGTTTGGAGACCATCAAAGATCAATATGTGCATGATGCTGATTTTAAAGATGTAATGCAGAATTGTAAAGAAGGAAGAATGTGGAACAAGTTTGTTGTTAACGATGGATTTGTGTTTCGTGCTAACAAGCTATGCATTCCAGCTAGCTCCGTTCGTCTTTTGTTGTTGCAGGAGGCGCATGGAGGAGGATTAATGGGACGCTTTGGCGTGAAGAAGACGGAGGACGTACTTGCTACACATTTCTTTTGGCCAAAGATGAGACGGGATGTTGAGCGTTTTATTGCTCGCTGCACTACATGTCAAAAAGCTAAGTCACGACTCAATCCTCATGGTTTATATATGCCTTTGCCTGTACCTAGTGTTCCTTGGGAGGATATATCTATGGACTTTGTTTTAGGTTTACCTCGAACAAAGAAGGGGAGGGATAGCATATTTGTTGTCGTGGATAGATTCTCGAAAATGGCACACTTTATACCATGTCATAAAAGTGATGATGCTGTTAATGTTGCTGATTTGTTCTTTCGTGAAATTATTCGCTTGCATGGTGTGCCAAATACTATTGTTTCAGATCGTGATACTAAATTTCTTAGCCACTTTTGGAGATGTTTATGGGCTAAGTTGGGGACTAAACTGCTTTTTAGTACTACTTGTCACCCCCAAACTGATGGACAAATTGAAGTAGTCAATAGAACGTTGTCTACTATGCTTAGGGCTGTTTTGAAGAATAATAAGAAAATGTGGGAGGAATGCTTGCCTCATATTGAATTTGCTTATAATCGTTCATTGCATTCTACTACTAAGATGTGCCCTTTTGAAGTTGTGTATGGTTTCCTACCTCGTGCACCTATTGATTTGTTGCCTCTTCCATCTTCGGAGAAGGTTAATTTTGATGCTAAACAACGTGCTGAATTGATTTTAAAAATGCATGAGTTAACTAAGGAAAATATTGAGCGTATGAATGCTAAATATAAACTTGCTGGAGATAAGGGTAGAAAACATGTTGTGTTTGCACCTGGAGATCTTGTTTGGTTACATTTGCGTAAGGATAGATTTCCTGATTTGCGCAAATCAAAGCTAATGCCACGTGCTGATGGTCCCTTTAAGGTGTTAGAGAAAATAAATGATAATGCATATAAACTTGAGCTGCCTGCAGATTTTGGGGTTAGTCCCACTTTTAACATTGCAGATTTGAAGCCTTATTTGGGTGAGGAAGATGAACTTCCGTCGAGGACGACTTCATTTCAAGAAGGGGAGGATGATGAGGACATCAATACAATTGTTACACCCACAGCCCCTACTGCTATACATACTAGACCAATTACTAGAGCTCGTGCACGCCAACTAAATTACCAGGTACTTTCGTTTCTTGGTAATGATTCTAATGTTCATGAGAATATGATGCTGCCTAAATTGGATACATTTGTTTTGCTTACAAATGAAGGGCCTAGCTTGGAGAAGGATGAACATTGGAGCAAGAACAAGCATGGAGATGATGGCATGCGCAAGGGGAACAAGAACGGAGTTACAAGTGATGATTTCAGGACTTTGAAGCCACCATAATGGGTGCATGAAGCCTTGGACGAAATATACAAGATGTCACTTCATAAATTTCGTCCCGAGGCTATTTTAGGTGCTGCGTCACCTTATTATTGGGCCAGGCCCATGTAATTTCGAAATACATAAGTATAGGCTATTTTTAGAGTCCGTATGTGTGGGGAAACAAGAGATAGGGTTTATTTCGGACCCCTCCACCAAGGGCCACGAAATTCCCCCCTCTTCCTCCATATATACAGCCCTTAGGGCATCGTTTAGACTTTGGGTTTTGTTTAGATTAAAAGTTCGCCATAGCTGCAACTTCGCGTACTTTGTTTGTGTTCAACGACCAGACAAAGGCGTCACAGAACCCCACCTTGATCAATAAAGCTTTCATCTTATATTCGCAATATCCAGATTGCAATCTCAGTTTCTTGCTTGTTCTTCGTTTGCTCGCAGGAAACAGACCCTCGTGGTCAGGTTGATCGTGCTCCGGCGTGGTCAATAACCTCTCGGAGTTGGTTTAGCGATTGCTAAGGCGCGACGTCCTCGCACGTTCGTAGTCGGATCGTCAAAGTCGACTTCCACCAAAGCGATATCCATCATCTCATCGAAAGACGGGACACCATAGCCTCTATCATAATGAATAGATTTTTTTGGTGGTTTGAACCATGATATTCAGGCAAGATTTCAGTATATTCCTCGTTGCATTACTGGTATGTATGTCCGTGCTTGTACATTTGAGAGACAAATACAGGAGGATGCATTGGGTGACTACAACAACTACTATTCCAGTTCATGCTCACCACCGCCGGTTGGTTACTTCACTATTGCACCTACTAGAGCAGCCCCACCTCGGATTGTGAATGCCATATCATCTCAAGAGTATGGTACGTTGTAAACGTCCGTACCTACATCAGCTACATCTCTGCGAGGTAACAGTAAAGGTCTTGATGATATAACTTCACATGAGAATGAAGCATGCCTAGTTAACTTGAATGCATCATGTGTTGAGTTACCTGTTGATTTGAGCACACCACCTATTTTAGAGACTCTTGTTACTGTCATGAATGCGTCATGTGATCAAACAACTGAAATATCAACAATTTTGAGTGCACCCATTGAATTAACTGTTGATGCAAAAGAACCAATGTTTAATCATTTTGATATGACCTCTAATCTTGATGATGATTCTGTGTCCAATGACTTATTGCATGTTTGCTTATTTAAGCATGTTGTAGCATGTAAATTTGATGCAAGTAAGGTTTATTCATCGAAGTTAGGATGGTTCAATGATGAACATTGCCAATCTTTTGAAGTGAATAAGAGCTTCACTTATATGTGCAAACTGAGTTGCAATATTTTCATGCCTTCTACTTCTTGTGATAATATTTTGGCTTTAGATTTTATGAACAATGAAAGTTACTCATGTATACATGTGACATATGTGCAAAAATCAAGGGAAGTTAAAATGGATGACATATACATATACAACATGTACACCTTGTCTCTTTTGTTAGCCACATTTCAGATTAAGCAATGCCGAGGACGGCTTTGTTTTCAAAAAGGGGAGGATGATGAGGACATGACTACCTTGGATACGACCAAAAATATTGCATACATGCATATTTGTCAGGTGATTTCTAATGCAAACTATTCAATAGTCTATTTATGTTATCCAGAACAAAAATACTTCACACACTTTTGTGTTTTGTCTGATTGCAGGTGTATGGGACATTTGTATAATCCACATATGAAGATAAGGGAAAAGGAGATGTTTAGGTTGTGTTCAAAAAGTCCTCTCACGTCACTTTTGGGCCAAGAGAAGATAGAGTCCAAGTCTCTCACGTTCTGGATTTAGATTCGGACTGCACAGACATATCTGACTCAAAACGCCAACAACTTTTTCATACGGACTCCGAATTGGGTGATTCTTTTTCTGTTGGAAACTAGATTTCGTGCTCTTTCCAACCCAGTTGGATCACCTTCAAATTCGTCCGGAGCGTTGAGTTACGGACGAAACAATCTGACGTTGCAGCAGAATCCGAGTCAAACTACAAGCCCAAAGGTGTTGCATCACCTCCACTTGGGCCCATGAGCCTTGTACGACCTAGGGTTAGTTTTAGGATGCCTTGGGACGTCCTCCCACCTCCTTGGCCGCCACCCCTTGCTCCTATATAAGTAGATCCATCTAGTAGCTTTTTCCTTGGGATTTGTTTAGTTAAAAGTTAGCCATTGCAACTTCGTGTACTTCATTTGTGTCCAAAGACCAGACCAAGACCGCTTCTGGATCCCCACCATTATCAATACCTCATATATATTTGCAATATTCAGATTGCTTTATCATATTCTTGCTCGTTCTTCGATTGCTTACAGGAATAGACCTTCGTGGTCAGGCTGACCGTGCTTCCGGCATCGTCAGTAACCTCAGGAGATTGGTTTAGCGATTGCTAAGGCGCAAAGTCGTGCACGTTTGTAGTTGGATCGTCAAAGTCGTCTCCACCAAGTCGATAGTTATCATCTCATCGAAAGATCGGGACACCCTCGCCTCTATCATGTGTTGATTATAGAGGCATTAATAATATTACTATTCGTTATCGTCATCCTATTCCTAGGCTAGATGATATGCTTGATGAATTGAGTGGCTCTACAATATTCTCCAAAGTTGATTTGCGTAGTGGATACCATCAAATTCGTATGTAATTGGGGGATGAATGGAAAACAGCATTCAAAACTAAGTTTGGATTATATGAGTGGTTAGTCATGCCTTTTGGGTTAACTAATGCACCTAGTACTTTCATGAGATTAATGAACGAAGTTTTACGTGCTTTCATTGGACGATTTGTGCTAGTTTACTTTGATGGCATATTGATTTATAGCAGATCTTTGGACGAACATTTGGAACATTTACGTGTTGTTTTTATTGCTCTACGTGATGCACGTTTGTTTGGTAACCTTGGGAAGTGCACCTTTTGCACCGACCGAGTATCTTTTCTTGGCTATGTTGTTACTCCACAGGGAATTGAAGTTGATAAAGCCAAGATTGAAGCTATTGAGAGTTGGCCGCAACCCAAAACGGTCACACAAGTGAGGAGTTTTCTTGGCCTCGCTGGATTCTATAGGCGTTTTGTGAGAGATTTCAGCACCATTGCTGCACCTCTCAATGAGCTTACAAAGAAAGATGTGCCTTTTCTTTGGGGTACCGCACAGGAAGAAGCCTTCTCGGTATTGAAAGATAAGTTGACACATGCTCCTTTACTCCAACTTCCTGATTTTAATAAGACTTTTGAGCTTGAATGTGATGCTAGTGGAATTGGATTAGGCGGTGTGTTATTACAAGATGGCAAACCTGTTGCATACTTTTCTGAAAAATTGAGTGGGCCTAGTGTGAATTATTCTACTTATGATAAAGAATTATATGCTCTTGTTCGGACTTTAGAAACATGGCAACATTATTTATGGCCCAAAGAATTTGTTATACATTCTGATCATGAATCTTTGAAACATATTAAAAGTCAAGCTAAACTGAATCGTAGACATGCTAAATGGGTTGAATTCATTGAGACTTTTCCTTATGTCATTAAACACAAGAAGGGAAAAGAAAATGTTATTGCTAATGCATTGTCTCGCCGCTATACTATGCTTTCACAACTTGACTTCAAAATATTTGGTTTGGAGACCATCAAAGATCAATATGTGCATGATGCTGATTTTAAAGATGTAATGCAGAATTGTAAAGAAGGAAGAATGTGGAACAAGTTCGTCGTTAACGATGGATTTGTGTTTCGTGCTAACAAGCTATGCATTCCAGCTAGCTCCGTTCGTCTTTTGTTGTTGCAGGAGGCGCATGGAGGAGGATTAATGGGACACTTTGGCGTGAAGAAGACGAAGGACGTACTTGCTACACATTTCTTTTGGCCAAAGATGAGACGGGATGTTGAGCGTTTTATTGCTCGATGCACTACATGTCAAAAAGCTAAGTCACGACTCAATCCTCATGGTTTATATATGCCTTTGCCTGTACCTAGTGTTCCTTGAGAGGATATATCTATGGACTTTGTTTTAGGTTTACCTCGAACAAAGAAGGGGAGGGATAGCATATTTGTTGTCGTGGATAGATTCTCGAAAATGGCACACTTTATACCATGTCATAAAAGCGATGATGCTGTTAATGTTGCTGATTTGTTCTTTCGTGAAATTATTCGCTTGCATGGTGTGCCAAATACTATTGTTTCAGATCGTGATACTAAATTTCTTAGCCACTTTTGGAGATGTTTATGGGCTAAGTTGGGGACTAAACTGCTTTTTAGTACTACTTGTCACCCCCAAACTGATGGACAAACTGAAGTAGTCAATAGAACGTTGTCTACTATGCTTAGGGCTGTTTTGAAGAATAATAAGAAAATGTGGGAGGAATGCTTGCCTCATATTGAATTTGCTTATAATCGTTCATTGCATTCTACTTGATAGAGGCAAAGGTGTCCCGTCTTTCGATGAGATGGTGGATTTCGCTTTGGTGGAAGTCGACTTTGACGATCCGACTACGAACGTGCGAGGACGTCGCGCCTTAGCAATCGCTAAACCAACTCCGAGAGGTTATTGACCACGCCGGAGCACGATCAACCTGACCACGAGGGTCTGTTTCCTGCGAGCAAACGAAGAACAAGCAAGAAACTGAGATTGCAATCTGGATATTGCGAATATAAGATGAAAGCTTTATTGATCAAGGTGGGGTTCTGTGACGCCTTTGTCTGGTCGTTGAACACAAACGAAGTACGCGAAGTTGCAGCTATGGCAAACTTTTAATCTAAACAAAACCCAAAGTCTAAACGATGCCCTAAGGGCTGTATATATGGAGGAAGAGGGGGGAATTTCGTGGCCCTTGGTGGAGGGGTCCAAAATCAACCCTATCTCTTGTTTCCCCACACATACGGACTCTAAAAATAGCCTATACTTATGTATTTCGAAATTACATGGGCCTGGCCCAATAATAAGGTGACGCAGCACCTAAAATAGCCTCGGGACGAAATTTATGAAGTGGCATCTTGTATATTTCGTCCAAGGCTTCATGCACCCATTATGGTGGCTTCAAAGTCCTGAAATCATCACTTGTAACTCCGTTCTTATTTCCCTTGCGCATGCCATCATCTCCATGCTTGTTCTTGCTCCAATGTTCATCCTTCTCCAAGCTAGGCCCTTCATTTGTAAGCAAAACAAATGTATCCAATTTAGGCAGCATCATATTCTCATGAACATTAGAATCATTACCAAGAAACGAAAGTACCTGGTAATTTAGTTGGCGTGCACGAGCTCTAGTAATTGGTCCAGTATGTATAGCAGCAGGGGTTGTGGGTGTAACAATTGTATTGATGTCCTCATCAGGCGTGGTCAATAACCTCTCGGAGTTGGTTTAGCGATTGCTAAGGCGCGACGTCCTCGCACGTTCGTAGTCGGATCGTCAAAGTCGACTTCCACCAAAGCGAAATCCACCATCTCATCGAAAGACGGGACACCTTTGCCTCTATCACTCTTTGCCTCCTGCTGTCACTAACATTTTGCAGGAGTTCGCTGACGTTTTTCCACAAGACGTGCCACCGGGATTACCGCCTATTCGAGGGATTGAGCATCAGATTGACTTAATCCCGGTGCTTCACTGCCAAACCGTGCACCATACCGTACCAATCCAGAGGAGACGAAGGAGATTATGCGTCAAGTACAAGAGCTTCTCGACAAAGGTTATATACGCGAATCCCTTAGTCCTTGTGCTGTTCCTATTATTCTAGTGCCGAAAAAGGATGGTACATCACGTATGTGTGTTGATTGTAGAGGCATTAATAATATTACTATTCGTTATCGTCATCCTATTCCTAGGCTAGATGATATGCTTGATGAATTGAGTGGCTCTACAATATTCTCCAAAGTTGATTTGCGTAGTGGATACCATCAAATTCGTATGAAATTGGGAGATGAATGGAAAACAGCATTCAAAACTAAGTTTGGATTATATGAGTGGTTAGTCATGCCTTTTGGGTTAACTAATGCACCTAGTACTTTCATGAGATTAATGAACGAAGTTTTACGTGCTTTCATTGGACGATTTGTGGTAGTTTACTTTGATGACATATTGATTTATAGCAGATCTTTGGAAGAACATTTGGAGCATTTACGTGCTGTTTTTATTGCTCTACATGATGCACGTTTGTTTGGTAACCTTGGGAAGTGCACCTTTTGCACCGACCGAGTATCTTTTCTTGGCTATGTTGTTACTCCACAGGGAATTGAAGTTGATAAAGCCAAGATTGAAGCTATTGAGAGTTGGCCGCAACCCAAAACGGTCACACAAGTGAGGAGTTTTCTTGGCCTCGCTGGATTCTATAGGCGTTTTGTGAGAGATTTCAGCACCATTGCTGCACCTCTCAATGAGCTTACAAAGAAAGATGTGCCTTTTCTTTGGGGTACCGCACAGGAAGAAGCCTTCTCGGTATTGAAAGATAAGTTGACCCATGCTCCTTTACTCCAACTTCCTGATTTTAATAAGACTTTTGAGCTTGAATGTGATGCTGGTGGAATTGGATTAGGCGGTGTGTTATTACAAGATGGCAAACCTGTTGCATACTTTTCTGAAAAATTGAGTGGGCCTAGTCTGAATTATTCTACTTATGATAAAGAATTATATGCTCTTGTTCGGACTTTAGAAACATGGCAACATTATTTATGGCCCAAAGAATTTGTTATACATTCTGATCATGAATCTTTGAAACATATTAAAAGTCAAGCTAAACTGAATCGTAGACATGCTAAATGGGTTGAATTCATTGAGACTTTTCCTTATGTCATTAAACACAAGAAGGGAAAAGAAAATGTTATTGCTGATGCATTGTCTCGTCGCTATACTATGCTTTCACAACTTGACTTCAAAATATTTGGTTTGGAGACCATCAAAGATCAATATGTGCATGATGCTGATTTTAAAGATGTAATGCAGAATTGTAAAGAAGGAAGAATGTGGAACAAGTTTGTTGTAAACGATGGATTTGTGTTTCGTTCTAACAAGCTATGCATTCCAGCTAGCTCCGTTCGTCTTTTGTTGTTGCAGGAGGCACATGGAGGAGGATTAATGGGACACTTTGGCGTGAAGAAGACGGAGGACGTACTTGCTACACATTTCTTTTGGCCAAAGATGAGACGGGATGTTGAGCGTTTTATTGCTCGCTGCACTACATGTCAAAAAGCTAAGTCACGACTCAATCCTCATGGTTTATATATGCCTTTGCCTGTACCTAGTGTTCCTTGGGAGGATATATCTATGGACTTTGTTTTAGGTTTACCTCGAACAAAGAAGGGGAGGGATAGCATATTTGTTGTCGTGGATAGATTCTCGAAAATGGCACACTTTATACCATGTCATAAAAGCGATGATGCTGTTAATGTTGCTGATTTGTTCTTTCGTGAAATTATTCGCTTGCATGGTGTGCCAAATACTATTGTTTCAGTTCGTGATACTAAATTTCTTAGCCACTTTTGGAGATGTTTATGGGCTAAGTTGGGGACTAAACTGCTTTTTAGTACTACTTGTCACCCCCAAACTGATGGACAAACTGAAGTAGTCAATAGAACGTTGTCTACTATGCTTAGGGCTGTTTTGAAGAATAATAAGAAAATGTGGGAGGAATGCTTGCCTCATATTGAATTTGCTTATAATCGTTCATTGCATTCTACTACTAAGATGTGCCCTTTTGAAGTTGTGTATGGTTTCCTACCTCGTGCACCTATTGATTTGTTGCCTCTTCCATCTTCGGAGAAGGTTAATTTTTATGCTAAACAACGTGCTGAATTGATTTTAAAAATGCATGAGTTAACTAAGGAAAACATTGAGCGTATGAATGCTAAATATAAACTTGCTGGAGATAAGGGTAGAAAACATGTTGTGTTTGCACCTGGAGATCTTGTTTGGTTACATTTGCGTAAGGATAGATTTCCTGATTTGCGCAAATCAAAGTTAATGCCACGTGATGATGGTCCCTTTAAGGTGTTAGAGAAAATAAATGATAATGCATATAAACTTGAGCTGCCTGCAGATTTTGGGGTTAGTCCCACTTTTAACATTGCAGATTTGAAGCCTTATTTGTGTGAGGAAGATGAACTTCCGTCGAGGACGACTTCATTTCAAGAAGGGGAGGATGATGAGGACATCAATACAATTGTTACACCCACAACCCCTGCTGCTATACATACTGGACCAATTACTAGAGCTCGTGCACGCCAACTAAATTACCAGGTACTTTCGTTTCTTGGTAATGATTCTAATGTTCATGAGAATATGATGCTGCCTAAATTGGATACATTTGTTTTGCTTACAAATGAAGGGCCTAGCTTGGAGAAGGATGAACATTGGAGCAAGAACAAGAACGGAGTTACAAGTGATGATTTCAGGGCTTTGAAGCCACCATAATGGGTGCATGAAGCCTTGGACGAAATATACAAGATGCCACTTCATAAATTTCGTCCCGAGGCTATTTTAGGTGCTGCGTCACCTTATTATTGGGCCAGGCCCATGTAATTTCGAAATACATAAGTATAGGCTATTTTTAGAGTCCGTATGAGAATGATGAATGCCTTGTCAATTTGAATGCACCATCTGATGAGCTACCCACTACTTTGATCACACCACCTATTTTAGAGGACTACGTTTATAATTTGACTTTGCCATGTGATCAAACAACTTAAATACCAACAATTTTGAGTGCACCCATTGAATTAACCATCTGATGAACCAATGTTTAATCATTTCGATATGACCTCTAATCTTGGTGATGATTCTGTGTTGAATGACTTATTGCATGTTTGCTTATTTAAGCATGTTGTAGCATGTAAATTTGATGCAAGTAAGGTTTATTCACCAATGTTGGGATGGTTTAATGATGAACATTGTCAATCTTTTGAAATGAATAAGAGCTTCACTTATATGTGCAAACTGAGTTGCAATATTTTCATGCCTTCTACTTCTTGTGCTAATTTTTTGGCTTTAGATTTTATGAACTATGCAAGTTACTCATCTATTCATGTGTCATATATGCAAAAATCAAGGGAAGTAAAAATGGATGACATATACATATACAACATGTACACCTTGTCTCTTTTGTTAGCCACATTTCAGATTAAGCAACGCCGAGGACGGCTTTATTTTCAAGAAGGGGAGGATGATGAGGACATGACTACCTTGGATATGACCAAAAATATTGCATATATGCATATTTGTCAGGTGATTTCTAGTGCAAACAATTCAATAATCTATTTATGTTATCCAGAACAAAAATACTTCACACACTTTTGTGTTTTGTCTAATTGCAGGTGTATAGGACATTTATACAATCCACATATGAAGATAAGGAAGAAAGAGATGTTTATTTGCTGTCCAAAAAGTTCTCTCACGTCACTTTTGGCCCAAGAGAAGATAGAGTCCAAGTCTCTCACGTTCTGGATTCAGATTCGGACTGTACAGACATACCTGACTCAAAACGCACACAAGTTTTTCATACGGACTCCGAATTGGGTGATTCTTTTTTTGTTGGAAACTAGATTTCGTGCACTTTCCAACCCAATTGGAATCACCTTCAAATTCGTCCGGAGCGTTGAGTTGTGGACGAAACAATCTGATGCTACAGCAGAATCCGAGTCAAACTACAAGTCCAAAGGTGTTACATCACCTCCAGTTGGGCCCATTGGCCTTGTATGACCTAGATTTAGTTTTAGGCTGCCTTGGGACGTCCTCCCACCTCCTTGGCCGCCACCCCTTGCTCCTATATAAGTAGATCCATCTAGTAGCTTTTCCTGGGGATTTATTTAGTTAAAAGTTAGCCATTGCAACTTCGTGTACTTCGTTTGTGTTCAACGACCAGACCAAGACCGCTTCCGGATCCCCACCATTATCAATACCTCATATATATTTGCAATATTCAGATTGCTTTATCATATTCTTGCTCGTTCTTCGATTGCTTGCAGGAATAGACCTTCGTGGTCAGGCTGACCGTGCTTCCGGCATCGTCAGTAACCTCAGGAGATTGGTTTAGCGATTGCTAAGGCGCAACGTCGTGCACGTTTGTAGTCGGATCGTCAAAGTCGTCTCCACCAAATCGATAGTTATCATCTCATCGAAAGATAGGGACACCCCCGCCTCTATCAATATCCCCAAGTTTCACCTTACCAGACGTCCGGAGCCGCAGGAACTACCGGACGTTAGACCTTGCTGGACGACCGGAACCCCCTAACCCGAGCAGAATCGGCGGATTTCCGACCCGACCGGACGTCCGGCAACCGGACGACCGTTTTTTCCGGACGTCCGCTACCTGTAGATATCACCTTCGGCTGAATTTTGTTTCGGCCATAACTAATTCATCCGGAGTATGATTTTCGCGTTCTTTAGCTCGTTTTGAAGCCCTTGACATCCCCCTTCCCAAAAAAATACCACAAACACCTTTTGACTTCATCAAAGTTTGTGAATTTTGGCATCTTTGCCTAGGGCTTCCACCACATCATCCGCTACACCACCACCGACTTCCGCAACCTAACCAATTTTGTTCCCCATCGCATTAGTGGTTGCTTGAGGAGTGATTTGAGTCTCCTAAGGTGTCTAGGCTACTTAGGGACGGTTGCTTCTTCATCAACCACCACCACCACTTCCGCCACACCGACTTAACCCAATTTTGTTTGTGTTGTGAATTGTGTCTCCTAAGGTGTTTCGGCTACTTAGGGACCGTGCTTTCAACTCCGACACCGTGTATAGTCCACCAACATAACCTCCACTTCCGCATTGCCTAGTGCAACACCACCACCGCATCCTGCTACCACCATTTTGACATTTGAGATTTTGAGTTCGCGGTTTTTCCGTTTCCTAAGGTGTTTCGGCTACTTAGGGACGAGTCTCCATCATCTTGGTATCTACATCAAGAACACTGCTACTCATCATCGCCAAGGACGGTAACCTCCATATCATCTTGGTATCCCTCCATTGTACATTCCCTTGCCATTGCATTAATAACCCCTAGCCCATTTTGCGTTACTTGCCTATCGAGACTAGCCATTTCAGTATTGCTGGCAACGTTACTTGTGCACATTAGTGATCCACCGTTCCATTGCATACATACCATATCATATTGGTATCATCATATCATCCGTTGTGACTCAAGATTGTTCCCGCATATACACAATTACTATCTTGGTTTGTGCATTTCGCAAAGTAATATATATATATATATATATATATATATATATATATATATATATATATATATAGGGTCACGCTATTCATCACCCTGGGTGAGGAATAGTTATTCTTCACCCCTCTCTATTTTGACATCAATGCACCGTATTTTTACGTTTCGTAAATTTTATCTTATTTCATACATAAAAAGAGAACGTAAGAAAACATGTACTCACCGTAAAAAATATTTTATGTTACATAAAATTATGAATGTAAAACCATAGTGTAAAACATATATAAAATGTGATTTTTCTGGTCTTATAACCTATATTTTTTGTTTTTCTATACCAAATTTTACATATTGAATCAAGATACATGTAACTATTTATAGTCTAAACGTAATTTATTTAGGAAGTGATTGTAAAATTACCTCGGGTGAAGAATAACTTATTCTACACTCTGGGTGATGAATAGTAACACTATATATATATAAAAGAATAAGCTTTTAAGAAAAAGAGAAAGAGCAAAGAAGCTTGTAAGCAATAGCCATAACATCCACCACATTGCATAAGATTGTCATATCCGATCATCTTGGATTAAACACCGGGAACCATACATACACAAGTGTCGTATCCGCCTATAGAGCAATCGTGCTAGCATCTCTCTTGAGTTGTGCAACACGAGCATTTTCCGTGGATTCCACATTTTGTGCTCATCCTTGGTTGCACGACCCCATTTATCTATCCGTGTGTGTGTTTCCGTGTGCCACATATTGCTATTGGTCTACTTGTTACACTTGCGAATTTGTGAATCTCTTTCAACATTATTGACTCTTGCTAACATTTTACATCAAATTTTTGTGCCACTATCCTCACCGAGCTCCACCATAAGCCTTACTTGTGTAGGTGTGAGAAACCGACAAGAATTGGTACCAATTGTGCTATTTCCTTGTCCACATTGGAGTGATCATTGATCCACTTTCAACTTCGGTCAAGGTACATTCGGTATTCGTTCTTCTCTTTCTCCACTCATATTGGCTCGAATCTTGTGATGGATAGGCAAGGCATTTCATCTCCGGTCTTCCACAACAACGACGACGTGTACAACTACATCAACAACAAGCTTTCCGCACAAAAGGAGGAGCAAGATGCAAGGATGGAGGAGATTCGGACCTTGTTGATCAACCGTTCTTCCCCTTCATCATCCTCAAGGCGGCGACGTTCAATCACAAGTCTTCGGAGCGCAAAAATGATGCAAGCACAAGTCGTCCTCGTCCACATCTCCATGGCGACCACCATCACGTTTGTGATCCACCTCGTCATGAAGGGCAAGTCACCTCCAAGCAACATGTGCACGACGACAAACGACATCTACATCGAGCTCAAGCACGACAACGACAACATCATCATGAAGATGCTCGAGATGCGCCTACCTACAAGTCGCAACAAGCCCTACTTCATGCCAAGTCCAAACTTCATGACCACAAGAGAAGACCGCGAGACAAGCACCACCAAGACGGAGCTACGGCTACACCAACCACTTTGGCATCTTCGCCAAGCGACTTCAAGGCATCTTCGCCTTCGGATATATGGCATCTTCACCAACAAGCACCTCAAGACTACGCTCAAGAGAAGCTCCCCAAGCTCAAGTCCGTGACTTCCACGAGCTACTACGACCTCGACATCGACCACACGATTCCTTTCTATGGGACTCAAGAACCCGAGGAGTATCTCGAGTGGGAGCATTTGATGGACGACTACCTCAAGCTACATCAAGTCCCTCCCGAAGATCAAGTGAAGTGCGCCACAAGGAACTTCCACGACTATGCGTCCACATGGTGGCTTCACACACCTTCGGAGAGCTACGACATGAGTTGGCCCAAGACGAAGAGAGCTTTGCGGCGAGAGTTTGTGCCTCCAACCTACACGGAACAACTTCAACGCTAATTGGAGAACACCATCCAAGGATCCCAGTCCATCGACGAGTACTTCAAGGAGATGAAGATTGCCTTGCGACGAGCCGGCGTGGACGACCCCATTTCAATGAAGTTCCAGTTCATGATGGGATTGCACAACGACATCTCCAAGACGATCTTCCTCGAGAACTACAAGTCCCTCGACGACAACTACATTGGTGCTCTCAAGGCGGAACAAGAACTCATGAAGGCCAAACTTTCTCCACCCCAAGCTCACTTCGCGATAACCAAGCTCCATGAGAACGAGCATGAGGCTAGTACCACCACGATGTCCAAGCCTGACGAGCTCCAAGACGGTACTCCCAAGTTCAACGCCATCCCTCTTTGTGGCATTGACGATGCCGAGTCCTCCATGACTCTTTTTCAAGACGGTGCGGCGACGAGTACAACTACGGAGACCCTCAAGGACCAAGCTTTGGAGGCGAGCGACAAGGTGGCAAGCAAGGATGATGCTTCCATCTTAGGAGGTGAGAGTGATGATGTGCCATCGTCGGCCTTCATCCATGGCGACGATGATGAGATGGTTGAGCATGGGATTTTCCCTTCGACCACGGCAACGTTTGATGACTTGAGTGACTTTTGCCACCATATTGAGAGTGAGAGTGACTTCACCACTAGCCCCATATATGATGTGTTGCATCAATTCTCATGTGAGGAGAGCCACAACCCCCACCACTTAAGTGAGATGAGTGACTCCACCATACGTGAGATTGAGTGCACCTATTTTGAGGGAGTGCGTGAACCACCACCTAGAGAGAGTGAGATAGTTGATAGGTCATGTGAGGCCACTTTCAACACTAACGACTTGACCTCTACCTCTATTGTGTCTTCTCATTTGGTGCTAGGTCCCTTATATGATGATGCGCCGCTTCTCGACGACTTCATCCTACCTTTGGACAAGACGATGGCCATGGTGGAATATGATGCACCCCCCACATGGTTCCATCACAATGATGATCTTGACCACCATTTGGTCTTTCCCACCTCACCTACACCACTTGAGTGGAATGGACAAGGTAACATAGGTGAAGGTAATGCTCTAGTCCCACCAGTGGACATTCATGACATTGATTGCTTGCATGATGTTGATCCCCCTATTGACATGCTTCATGCTAGTATGATTTCCCCATACAATGATTTACCCATTTATGATGAGTATGATGATTGCCATGTGGAGTCTCTTAGTTGTGATGCCATGTTACATAGGATTTCTTGTGACAATTCTCTAGGTCACATCATGTTTGACAATCCGCTTGACTTGTCATATGCTATGCACGAGATCAATCATATGTCATATTTGCAATCTCTTCATAGTGACTATGCATATTCCATTAAAATTAACCCAATTTGCACTTATGGCATAGATGACAAGCCTGTGGTTATTGGCATTTGTTTCTCTTGTGATGATATTGACATGCTACCTTTGCATTATTTATCTCATATGCCATGCCATAACCACCTAGCTTCGGATATGCATTGTTTTGGATGTTGTCCATTTTCTCCATATGATGTTTCCAACATTGCTCATGAGGAGACCCCCATAGTTTCCTCAAAAAATTTAGGAGATTTTGATCACTCCCATCCATTGCATGATCCTCATACTTATGTGCACAATGTGCTTCCCATGAATAAACATGCTATTGATGTGCCATATACTTGTATGCTCAATTTGCATCCCCATCATGTTATACACAATAACTATTCTTTCATGATGGATGACATGTTCTTATACCATGCTTCAAATTTCTTTGAGCGATGCTTATCTTTTGCTAACTCTCACGAGCACATACACATCATGATGGATGATGTGTACATTTACCACACACACAATTTCTTTCATTTGTGTTTCTCTTGTGTAGGTACCCATGAATGCTTGTAAACCTGGCAACCCCATGAGTTGACAAAACGAGCTCTAGAGAGCAATGATGACTTGGGATCCCATGGATTGACTTTCCCACCGCTCTCTTCACGCGAAGTCTTCGCGCATTTCTTCTACATGACCCTCACTTGGCTATGGGTTATTGTGCATTACATATTATATGCCCATCTTGCCATGTTCACTTTGCATGATATGCTCATTACTATGCCTTTGCCATGCATTTGTGACCCACGCTTTGCATTACACATGATGATTGATTCTCATACTTGTATGTGTATTTGCAAGCTTGGTGGAGATATTTCTTGCTATTGCTATGCTTGCTTTGTACCCCATGCCTATGATGATACTTTCATCTTGCTTTGTGTTCGTGCTTGTGATATGTCATGTGCATTGTCTATGTTTATTATTTGCTCACATGACATGATTGCCATGATTTCCTCTAGTATGTTGCATCTTCGCACTACTAGCTTGCACGACTTGATTACTATGCTTTCTTATGTTGCATCACCAATGATTCATACTTGCTCATTTCATGCGGTTGATGACAACCATCTACATGCTTTGCACATGCTTGTTGTTGCTTCTTGTCATATATCTCCATATGTTGCCTCTGTCATGCTAGATGATTTTCCATGTATTGAATGCACCAATGATTTTAGTCTTGTTAATGAGATTGCCCCCATAGCATTCTCGCATATGTTTGGAGATTTTGACATATTCCTTGTGAAGCATGCTTGTCTTGCCTCTTTGCACCATATACCTAGTGCCATGAATATAGCCATTGTTGCATCATATTATTCATGCACTTGTACTTCTAATGGTTATGTGCAAAAGAAGAGAACCATCACGATGGATGATGTGTTTATCTACCATGCGCATACATTCTTTGCTTTCTTTTGTGCATGTGTAGGATACTTGGACCTTGTGTCGACTTCAGCTTCACATGAGTTGACCATTCGAGCTCTTGAGAGCGAGCCTCATACATTCTACCACGACTCGCTTCTCCAACACCTTTCCTACCACTTCGGCATTGTGAAGAATGCACAAGGACACGCCCTCAAGTGTTTGTTGTCTTTGCTCCTTTTGAAGGAATCCCAAGATGGTGCGACATTGGAGAGTGCCCATTTCGAGCTTCAATATGACGAGAACTGATGAGGACATGACTACCTTGGATATGACCAAAAATATTGCATATATGCATATTTGTCAGGTGATTTCTAGTGCAAACTATTCAATAATCTATTTATCTTATCCAGAACAAAAATACTTCACACACTTTTGTGTTTTGTCTAATTGCAGGTGTATGGGACATTTGTACAATCCATGATGAGGACATGACTACCTTGGATATGACCAAAAATATTGCATATATGCATATTTGTCAGGTGATTTCTAGTGCAAACTATTCAATAATCTATTTATGTTATCCAGAACAAAAATACTTCACACACTTTTGTGTTTTGTCTAATTGCAGGTGTATGGGACATTTGTACAATCCACATATGAAGATAAGGAAGAAAGAGATGTTTATTTGCTGTCCAAAAAGTTCTCTCACGTCACTTTTGGCCCAAGAGAAGATAGAGTCCAAGTCTCTCACGTTCTGGATTCAGATTCGGACTGCACAGACATACCTGACTCAAAACGCACACAAGTCTTTCATACGGACTCCGAATTGGGTGATTCTTTTTTTGTTGGAAACTAGATTTCGTGCACTTTCCAACCCAATTGGAATCACCTTCAAATTCGTCCGGAGCGTTGAGTTGTGGACGAAACAATCTGATGCTGCAGCAGAATCCGAGTCAAACTACAAGTCCAAAGGTGTTACATCACCTCCACTTGGGCCCATTGGCCTTGTACGACCTAGATTTAGTTTTAGGCTGCCTTGGGACGTCCTCCCACCTCCTTGGCCGCCACCCCTTGCTCCTATATAAGTAGATCCATCTAGTAGCTTTTCCTGGGGATTTGTTTAGTTAAAAGTTAGCCATTGCAACTTCGTGTACTTCGTTTGTGTCCAACGACCAGACCAAGACCGCTTACGGATCCCCACCATTATCAATACCTCATATATATTTGCAATATTCAGATTGCTTTATCATATTCTTGCTCGTTCTTCAGTTGCTTGCAGGAATAGACCTTCGTGGTCAGGCTGACCGTGCTTCCGGCATCATCAGTAACCTCAGGAGATTGGTTTAGCGATTGCTAAGGCGCAACGTCGTGCACGTTTGTAGTTGGATCGTCAAAGTCGTCTCCACCAAATCGATAGTTATCATCTCATCGAAAGATCGGGACACCCTCGCCTCGATGATGAGGACATGACTACCTTGGATATGACCAAAAATATTGCATATATGCATATTTGTCAGGTGATTTCTAGTGCAAACTATTCAATAATCTATTTGTGTTATCCAGAACAAAAATACTTCACACACTTTTGTGTTTTGTCTAATTGCAGGTGTATGGGACATTTGTACAATCCACATATGAAGATAAGGAAGAAAGAGATGTTTATTTGCTGTCCAAAAAGTTCTCTCACGTCACTTTTGGCCCAAGAGAAGATAGAGTCCAAGTCTCTCACGTTCTGGATTCAGATTCGGACTGCACAGACATACCTGACTCAAAACGCACACAAGTTTTTCATACGGACTCCGAATTGGGTGATTCTTTTTTTGTTGGAAACTAGATTTCGTGCACTTTCCAACCCAATTGGAATCACCTTCAAATTCGTCCAGAGCGTTGAGTTGTGGACGAAACAATCTGATGCTGCAGCAGAATCCGAGTCAAACTACAAGTCCAAAGGTGTTACATCACCTCCACTTGGGCCCATGAGCCTTGTACGACCTAGGGTTAGTTTTAGGCTGCCTTGGGACGTCCTCCCACCTCCTTGGCCGCCACCCCTTGCTCCTATATAAGTAGATCCATCTAGTAGCTTTTTCCTTGGGTTTTGTTTAGATTAAAAGTTCGCCATAGCTGCAACTTTGCGTACTTCGTTTGTGTTCAACGACCAGACAAAGGCGTCACAGAACCCCACCTTGATCAATAAAGCTTTCATCTTATATTCGCAATATCCAGATTGCAATCTCAGTTTCTTGCTTGTTCTTCGTTTGCTCGCAGGAAACAGACCCTCGTGGTCAGGTTGATCGTGCTCCGGCGTGGTCAATAACCTCTCGGAGTTGGTTTAGCGATTGCTAAGGCGCGACGTCCTCGCACGTTCGTAGTCGGATCGTCAAAGTCGACTTCCACCAAAGCGAAATCCACCATCTCATCGAAAGACGGGACACCTTTGCCTCTATCAAGTGGTATCAGATTTCCAGGTTGCTCGGTGAGATTTTACAGTTTTTCGTAGTTTAGATCGAGTCTGTTCTTCATACCTATAGTCCACGAAAAAGCCACACAAAAAAAAATTTAGGGTTAGTTCATCATATCCGAACCAATCTGAGCCTTTGCATAATCTTTTTAGGGTTTTGAAGATAAGGAAGAAAGAGATGTTTATTTGCTGTCCAAAAAGTTCTCTCACGTCACTTTTGGCCCAAGAGAAGATAGAGTCCAAGTCTCTCACGTTCTGGATTCAGATTCGGACTGCATAGACATACCTGACTCAAAACGCACACAAGTTTTTCATACGGACTCCGAATTGGGTGATTCTTTTTTTGTTGGAAACTAGATTTCGTGCACTTTCCAACCCAGTTGGAATCACCTTCAAATTCGTCCGGAGCGTTGAGTTGTGGACGAAACAATCTGATGCTGCAACAGAATCCAAGTCAAACTACAAGTCCAAAGGTGTTACATCACCTCCACTTGGGCCCATTGGCCTTGTACGACCTAGATTTAGTTTTAGGCTGCCTTGGGACGTCCTTCCACCTCCTTGGCCGCCACGCCTTGCTTCTATATAAGTAGATCCATCTAGTAGCTTTTTCCTTGGGATTTGTTTAGTTAAAAGTTAGCCATTGCAACTTCGTGTACTTCGTTTGTGTCCAACGACCAGACCAAGACCGCTTACGGATCCCCACCATTATCAATACTTCATATATATTTGCAATATTCAGATTGCTTTATCATATTCTTGCTCGTTCTTCGATTGCTTGCAGGAATAGACCTTCGTGGTCAGGTTGATCGTGCTCCAGCGTGGTCAATAACCTCTCGGAGTTGGTTTAGCGATTGCTAAGGCGCAACGTCGTGCACGTTTGTAGTCGGATCGTTAAAGTCATCTCCACCAAATCGGTAGTTATCATCTCATCGAAAGATCGGGACACCCCGCCTCTATCAAGTGGTATCAGTTTTCAGGTTGCTCGGTGAGAATTTCCAGTTTTCCTAGATTAGATTTATTTACTTACCTATTGTCCAAGAAAAAGCCACAAAAAAGAGTTAGATCTATTCATCCTTGGTCCAAGCCAGTCTGAGCCTTTGCAATTTTCTTTTCATTGCTTGCATAATTGAATTATCGGTTGCATCGTCGTGTCGAGTTGCTGGTCTTAGTGTCTAGTTCGTTTAGAGTTTCGAGTTCTGTTCACATTAATCACGCCACTGCTGCATCATTATCTCTTCCGCTGTCCACCACCCATCCATCAATTTCCACCACGTGCTACCCACCATTCATTGTCATAATAATAGTTGAGATCGTTCACATCTTCACTTGATCCAATCTGCATCTTATCTAGTTTGTTTTGGAAAGAGGGAGAAAAAAAGAGAGAAAAAAAAACGAGAAAAAAAGGAGAAAAAAAAAGTCATAGAAAAAAAAGGAGAGAATGAAAAAAAAAGTGTGAGGAAAAAAAAGAGAGAAGAAAAAAAAACAAAAAAATCGGCACAAACTTTTTCAGAGGAAAGTTGGAGACAAAGTTGTTGATATATCCTGCTTGGCTGTTGTTTCACCTCATTATCTTTACTGCCGTTGTGATCTTTACTTATATCTTGCTGTCCAGAGCTACTTAGTATCCTTCATTGATGCTAGTTGTGCTACGACGTGACCTCATTAGTGTTCTAGGCTCGCGTCTCTAGTCCGGTCTAGCCTAGGACCAGCACAGTATCGTCGTTGAGCGTTTATTCAACATTGCATCTTTGAATTGATTATTGCTAATCTTTTGCTACCATATATAGCCAACCCAGCTCCACATATTTCTACACCGTGTATACGTACGTTCCCTTGGCAATCGTTTTACACAATCTTCGGAGTTATTTGACACCGCTGGTTGCCTGTCACCACCTGCCACATGGTAAGAACTTGTAAGATATTGATATTTGCTTTACTGTGAGCACTTTACAACCACATCCTAGTAGTTCATAGGAACATTATTCTCGAATTTTGGTTCTTGTTTCTACTAATCATGACAGGTTCCAGAGATAAAAGTTCTTGGATGACGGACACATCTTCACCATCACGAGAGTTGGGACAACACACACAAGCATATGGTCAGGTTATCTCTTTTCCATCATTTGAGGGTAGATTTAATCCTGCTATTTATCTAGCTTGGGAGCTTGAAGTAGAACAAGTTTTTGGTCACCATGATTTTTCTGAACTTGAGAGAGTACGAGCTACCATTAGAGCATTTACTGGTTTTGCTTCTGTTTGGTGGAGTGTACATTGTAAGAAAAACATTGATAACCAACCCACAACTTGGAAAGTTTTGAAAGCTGTAATGAGACAACAATTTTTTGTAAGACATTGATATTTGCTTTACTGTGAGCGTTTTACCACCACATCCTAGTAGTTATAGGAACATTATTTTTGGGTTTTGTTTCTTGTTCTACTAATCATGACAGGATCCAGAGTCAATTCATGGGCTTTGTCGATCGCGGGAGACGTGCCACCACCTTTATCAATACCTCATATATACTCGCAATATTCAGATTGCTTTTATCATATTCTTGCTTGTTCTTCGATTGCTTGCAGGAATAGACCTTCGTGGTCAGGTTGATTGTGCTCCGGTGTGGTCAATAACCTCTCAGAGTTGGTTTAGCGATTGCTAAGGCGCAACGTCGTGCTCGTTTGTAGTCGGATCATCAAAGTCGTCTCCACCAAATCGATAGTTATCATCTCATCGAAAGATCGGGACACCCCCGCCTCTATCAAGAACTTGGTGATCGACCACTCCTACACGGTGACGCCATCTCTTTCCCATGGTGATTTGGATTTCGATCCGAGGTCGGATCTTCCCCAAGGGAGGGGAGATGATGCGGAGCATCCTATGGACATCACCATGTCAAGAGTCAGTTCGACGAGTGACACGTGCGACATCTACTTCACATAAACAAAGGTGAATCATCTCCTTTACATGTGCTCACTTGACCCCTTCAAGGATGGTATACTACTTGATACTTCTCCCGTGTGCATGCATAGGTATTGTCGGAACGCTACGGACGACGTGGAGGAGTGCAAGCGCCAAGGAACACCTACACCATCCGCGAGGGAAGCGTGGAAACAAAGACACAAGAAGAAGAGCTGTCGAAGAAGCTCCAGCCACCGGACGACCGGTCGGGTCCGGACGTCCGGCGCCTGAAGATCCACCGGACGACCGGTCCAGACCGGACGACCAGTGTCCCTACACCCGAGCCAAATGAGCGGACGTCCGACGCCACCGGACGACCGGCGGCCGGACGACCGGTCCAGACCAAAAATCCGCTACACCAGCATCCGAGCCAGAACGAGCGGACGATTGGCCCCTTCCGAACGTCCGGCCGCCCACGAGCCACCGGACGACCGGTCCCCAGTGGACGTCCGGTATCTGGCTGTGTCCAGTTGCGGGCTGAGGCCCATGTACCCCTTCACTTCACCCCCATTTGCACTAAGACTGTAAATAGACCTCTCCCTCCTCCTTTCTAGGGTTAGCGTTGGTTTAGCTCATTTGAGAGATAGAGCTACGCTCATCCATATCAGATCTCCTCCGTGCGAGAGACTGCGGCCTCTTCGGAGAAGATCCCTTTGGATTCAAGCCCCCTTTCTAAGGGAAGATCCCCCCGTGGATTCAAGACCTCCTCGTGGAGAAGACCGGCTACCCTTGTATCATCCTTAGTTGTCCATGGATCGTGTATCTTCTCTTATGTATTCGAGGATCTAGCGCATGTGTGATCATTCTTGTTGGTTTGAGTGTTCTCTCGTGATTTTCCCCTCGTTTTCCTCCTCGTGTTCTTCGCATTCTTCGCGGGATCCGCTCCTTTCGTGAAAGATTGGGCTATAGGGTTCCTACCCTACATCATATCTTCCCCTTTGTACTCGAGCATCTAGCACATGTGTAACTTGTTCTTGTTGGTTTAGTGTTTCTCTTGTGTTTCCCCCGTGATTTCCCTCGTTTCCCTCCTCGTGTTCTTTGTGTTCATCGCGGGATCCGCTCCTATCGTGAAAGATCGGGCCACTAGGGTTCTACCCTACATCATCTTGGTATCAAGAGCCACGTTGATCACGATTTCGGAGCCTTCCCTGTTGTGTTTTCTAGCCTAGTTTTGTTGATTTCATCCTAAATTTTGAAAATCCCCATCAAAAATAGCCCCCAATTTTTTTTGTGATTTGTTGGTTTGACGAAGTTTTGCTAGATTTGATCCATGGATTTTCTTGGTTTTGAGTGGATCTAGCATATCCCCACTTTTCCCCACTTCCCATCCACAAAATCTCTCCAATTTTGCCTTTGGAATCATCCATTTCCGGCCCCAATTCGAAAATTTCCGCCCCAAACGAGATCTGGAATCGTCGGGCCGGACATCCGGGCCTCAGGACGAACATCCGGGCCATCGGGCCGGACATCCGGGTCTCAGGCCGGACATCCGGGCCATCGGGCCGGAGATCCGGGCCCCAAGCCAGACATCCGGCTCCTGGAGCACCAAATCTGCACGGTTCTGGACATCAGGTCCCGGATTTCCGGCCCCGAGCCCAGATGTCCGCCCCTGACATCTCAGCCACCCCCGTTTCACTGTTTTGTCCATAACTAATTCATTCGGAGTCCGTTTTTGATGTTCTTTAGCTCGTTGAAAAGCTCTTGACATCCCCTTCCAACAAAAATACTACCGTAACCATTTGACTCCATCAAATTTTTGGAACTTTGGCATCTTTGCCTAGGGATTCCACCACAACCTCCGCATAACAACCACCGACTTCCCCAAGCTAACCCATTTTGTCCCCCATCGCATTAGTGGTTGCTTGAGGAGTGATTTGAGTCTCCTAAGGTGTCTAGGCTACTTAGGGACGGTTGCTTCTTCATCAACCATCACCACCACCATAACTTTCGCATAGGCTTGACCACCATACACTTCGACCATCCCAACTTAACCCAATTTTATTAGTGTTGTGAGTTGTGTCTCCTAAGGTGACGAGGACATCAATACCATTGTTACATCCACAGCCCCTACTGCTACATATACTGGACCAATTACTAGAGCTCGCGCACGCCAATTAAATTATCAGGTACTTTCGTTTCTTGGTAATGATTCTAATGTTCATGAGAATATGATGCTGCCTAAATTGGATACATTTGTTTTGCTTACAAATGAAGGGCCTAGCTTGGAGAAGGATGCACATTGGAGCAAGAGCAAGCATGGAGATGATGCCATGCGCAAGGGGAACCAGAACGGAGTTAAAAGTGATGATTTCAGGACTTTGAAGCCACAATAAGAGTGCATGAAGCCTTGGACGAAATATACAAGATGCCACTTCATAAATTTCGTCCCGAGGCTATTATAGGTGCTGCGTCACCTTTTTATTGGGCCAGGCCCATGTAATTTCGAAATACATAAGTATAGGCTATTTTTAGAGTCCGTATGTGTGGGGAAACAAGAGATAGGGTTGATTTCGGACCCCTCCACCAAGGGCCACGAAATTCCCCCTCTCTTCCTCCATATATACAGCCCTTAGGGCACAATTTAGACTTTGGGTTTTGTTTAGATTAAAGTTCGCCATAGCTGCAACTTCGCGTACTTCGTTTGTGTTCAACGACCAGACAAAGGCGTCACAGAACCCCACCTTGATCAATAAAGCTTTCATCTTATATTCGCAATATCCAGATTGCAATCTTAGTTTCTTGCTTGTTCTTCGTTTGCTCGCAGGAAACAGACCCTCGTGGTCAGGTTGATCGTGCTCCGGCGTGGTCAATAACCTCTCGGAGTTGGTTTAGCGATTGCTAAGGCGCGACGTCCTCGCACGTTCGTAGTCGGATCGTCAAAGTCGACTTCCACCAAAGCGATATCCATCATCTCATCGAAAGACGGGACACCTTTGCCTCTATCAAGTGGTATCAGATTTCCAGGTTGCTCGGTGAGATTTTACAGTTTTTCGTAGTTTAGATCGAGTCTGTTCTTCATACCTATAGTCCACGAAAAAGCCAAAAAAAATTAGGGTTAGTTCATCCCATCCGAACCAATCCGAGCCTTGCATAATCTTTTCTGTATTTGCTTTGTTGAATTTGTGGTTGCATCATCGTGTCCAGTTGCTGGTCTTAGCATCTAGTCTTTTAGAGTTTCGAGTTCTGTTCACAGGTTGTCACGTCGCCGCTGGCATATATAGCCACCACATATCCGCCGCCATCACGCCAATCCGAGTTCACCTACAACATATATCCGCCACCTATCCGTGTTCCACCAGATTCATCTCCGCCACCAGTCCGAGTTCCACCAGATTCATCTCCGCCACCAGTCCTAGTCCGAGTCTAGTAATTGTTGCATTGTTCTCGATTTCCAGATCACGCGATACTCCGAGTCGTGACAGAGAAGGACTCCCCAACTTCCGAGCCATCCGCAGAAGAAAAATAGTTCCAATTTCAAAAAAAAAAACTAAGTCTGGAAAATTCTGGCTAGGCAGTTTTTAGACCATTTGTAGACTTTTTCGAAAAAAATTGTTGCGGAGCAAAAAAAAAGAGGAAAAAAAGTGCAAAAAAAAGAGAATTTTTTTTTCAGAGTGTGCTCCTCCCTTGTTTACGTGCCGCGCCGTGATTTTGTTGGTGTTCTAGGCTCGCGTCTCTAGCACAGTCTAGCCTAGGACCAGCACAGTACCGTCGTTCAACGTTTATTCAACTTTGCATCTCTCAATTGATTATTGCTGACCCTTTTTGCTACCATATTATAAGCCTTCCCAGCTCCACATACATCTACGTCGTGCGTTTGACTCTCCCTGGTTGATGAGGACATGACTACCTTGGATATGACCAAAAATATTGCATATATGCATATTTGTCAGGTGATTTCTAGTGCAAACTATTCAATAATCTATTTATGTTATCCAGAACAAAAATACTTCACACACTTTTGTGTTTTGTCTAATTGCAGGTGTATGGACATTTGTACAATCCACATATGAAGATAAGGAAGAAAGAGATGTTTATTTGCTGTCCAAAAAGTTCTCTCACGTCACTTTTGGCCCAAGAGAAGATAGAGTCCAAGTCTCTCACGTTCTGGATTCAGATTCGGACTGCACAGACACACCTGACTCAAAACGCACACAAGTTTTTCATACGGACTCCGAATTGAGTGATTCTTTTTTTGTTGGAAACTAGATTTCGTGCACTTTCCAACCCAATTGGAATCACCTTCAAATTCGTCCGGAGCGTTGAGTTGTGGACGAAACAATCTGATGCTGCAGCAGAATCCGAGTCAAACTACAAGTCCAAAGGTGTTACATCACCTCCACTTGGGCCCATTGGCCTTGTACGACCTAGATTTAGTTTTAGGATGCCTTGGGACATCCTCCCACCTCCTTGGCCGCCACCCCTTGCTCCTATATAAGTAGATCCATCTAGTAGCTTTTCCTTGGGATTTGTTTAGTTAAAAGTTAGCCACTGCAACTTCGTGTACTTCGTTTGTGTCCAACGACCAGACCAAGACCGCTTACGGATCCCCACCATTATCAATACCTCATATATATTTGCAATATTCAGATTGCTTGATCATATTCTTGCTCGTTCTTCGATTGCTTGCAGGAATAGACCTTCGTGGTCAGGCTGACCGTGCTTCCGGCATCGTCAGTAACCTCAGGAGATTGGTTTAGCGATTGCTAAGGCGCAACGTCGTGCACGTTTGTAGTCGGATCGTCAAAGTCGTCTCCACCAAATCGATAGTTATCATCTCATCGAAAGATCGGGACACCCCCGCCTCTATCAAGTCATAGCACAACTAGCATCAATGAAGGATACTAAGTAGCTCTGGACAGCAAGATATAAGTGAAGATCACAACGGCAGTAAAGATAATGAGGTGAAACAACAGCCAAGCAGGATATATCAACAACTTTGTCTCCAACTTTCCTCTGAAAAAGTTTGTGCCGATTTTTTTGTTTTTTTTTCTTCTCTTTTTTTTTCCTCACACTTTTTTTTTCTTTCTCTCCTTTTTTTCTCTCTGACTTTTTTTTCTCCTTTTTTTCTCGTTTTTTTCTCTCTTTTTTTCTCCCTCTTTCCAAAACAAACTAGATAAGATGCAGATTGGATCAAGTGAAGATGTGAACGATCTCAACTATTATTATGACAATGAATGGTGGGTAGCACGTGGTGGAAATTGATGGATGGGTGGTGGACAGCGGAAGAGATAATGATGCAGCGGTGGCGTGACTAATGTGAACAGAACTCGAAACTCTAAACGAACTAGACACTAAGACCAGCAACTCGACACGACGATGCAACCGATAATTCAACTATGCAAGCAATGAAAAGAAAATTGCAAAGGCTTAGACTGGCTTGGACCAAGGATGAATAGATCTAACTCTTTTTTGTGGCTTTTTCTTGGACAATAGGTAAGAAAATAAGTCTAATCTAGGAAAACTGGAAATTCTCACCGAGCAACCTGAAAACTGATACCACTTGATAGAGGCGGGGGTGTCCCGATATTTCGATGAGATGATAACTATCGATTTGGTGGAGACGACTTTGACGATCCGACTACAAACGTGCACGACGTTGCGCCTTAGCAATCGCTAAACCAATCTCCTGAGGTTACTGACGATGCCGGAAGCACGGTCAGCCTGACCACGAAGGTCTATTCCTGCAAGCAATCGAAGAACGAGCAAGAATATGATCAAGCAATCTGAATATTGCAAATATATATGAGGTATTGATAATGGTGGGGATCCGTAAGCGGTCTTGGTCTGGTCGTTGGACACAAACGAAGTACACGAAGTTGCAATGGCTAACTTTTAACTAAACAAATCCCAAGGAAAAGCTACTAGATGGATCTACTTATATAGGAGCAAGGGCTGGCGGCCAAGGAGGTGGGAGGATGTCCCAAGGCATCCTAAAACTAAATCTAGGTCGTACAAGGCCAATGGGCCCAAGTGGAGGTGATGTAACACCTTTGGACTTGTAGTTTGACTCGGATTCTGCTGCAGCATCAGATTGTTTCGTCCACAACTCAACGCTCCGGCCGAATTTGAAGGTGATTCCAATTGGGTTGGAAAGTGCACGAAATCTAGTTTCCAACAAAAAAAGAATCACTCAATTCGGAGTCCGTATGAAAAACTTGTGTGCGTTTTGACTCAGGTGTGTCTGTGCAGTCCGAATCTGAATCCAGAACGTGAGAGACTTGGACTCTATCTTCTCTTGGGCCAAAAGTGACGTGAGAGAACTTTTTGGACAGCAAATAAACATCTCTTTCTTCCTTATCTTCATATGTGGATTGTACAAATGTCCCATACACCTGCAATTAGACAAAACACAAAAGTGTGTGAAGTATTTTTGTTCTGGATAACATAAATAGATTATTGAATAGTTTGCACTAGAAATCACCGGACAAATATGCATATATGCAATATTTTTGGTCATATCCAAGGTAGTCATGTCCTCATCACTGGTAATCTCTCTATCCAAGCTTTGAGAGTTTTGACTACAACGGTTGCCGATCACCGCCTGTTGCTGGGTAAGAACTGGTAAGAATTTGAGTTTCGCTTGACGGATTTGTGACACCCACCACCACCACTTGTTAGTAGTCTGTAGGATCATATTCTTGTGTGTTTCTATTGCTGCTAACCATGCCAGGATCACAAGCCGACGAGATTGACTGGGAGAATTTATCGAACAAGGAGCTTCATGATAAGTTTCAGCAAATGATGACTGAACAGGTGCAAGATGTGCTGAACAATTTTGAAGAGGCCATGGAGAAGATCACTGGCCTTGAGAAGACGTTCGAAACAAAGCTCGATAACAAGTTTAATGAATTGCTCGCGCGTCTTCCACCACCACCACCCGCTGCACCTAACGCACCTCTACAACAACAACAACAACGACTACCTCCACATCGCGAAACAGACCTTCGCCGAGCGAGTCGTGTTCCTCTTGCGTTTGGCCAAACTGTTGGTGCTGCTGTTGATACTTCTGTGGCTCCTGCTGCTGATGCGGAGGAGGATGATTATGTGGGAGATTATGAGGATGAGGTTGATCAAAATCAGCACTACGTGCAGCCACCTGCACCACCACCAGCAGGTCGACCTCAGGTATATATTCGTAATGGTAGGCCTGCACCACCACCTCAGGTACGAGATGATGTCCATATTCCTAAACTGAAATTGAATATTCCACCATTTGAGGGTAGATATGTTCCTGATATATATCTTACTTGGGAGTTAGAAACTGAACAACGATTTACATGTTTACAATATCCTGAGGAGAGACGAGTTGCTGCTGCTGTTTGTGCTTTCACTAGTTTTGCATGTGTATGGTGGTCTGAACATTGTAGATTATATCCTATTCCAACTACTTGGGCTGCTTTGAAAACTGCTATGCGTACTCGTTGGGTTCCACCATATTATCAACGTGAATTGCTTCAAAAATTACAGTGTTTAAGACAAGGGAAAAATTACGTAGAAGAATATTATCAGGAATTACAAACTGGCATGATTAGATGTGGTATTGTTGAGGAGAATGAAGCTATGCTTGCACGTTTTCTGGGTGGATTAAATAGAGAGATTCAGACCATTCTAGACTATAAGGAGTATACTAATATCACTCGTTTATTCCATCTTGCTTGTAAAGCTGAACGTGAAGTGCAGGATCGACAAGCATTGGGGCGAACTAACTTTTCTGCAGGCCGACCTTCATCATGGACACCACGTGCATCTTCTACTTCAACTGCACCAGCACCTCCATCCGGTGCCACCTCCAGCCGTGATACAAGAAAACAGGCACAACCACCATTATCTGCCAAGAGCGCACCTGTGGGGCCTGCACAGCGTTCTTCTTCTTCCATGGCATCAACAGGGCACACAAGTGATATTATTTGTCGTCGTTGTAAGGGAGGAGGTCATTATGCGAGAGAACGCAAATCTCCGCGTGTGATGATTGCTACCGCGGATGGTGGATATGAGTCCGCTAGTGACTATGATGAGGAGACTTTGGCTCTTATTACACGTGAAGAACATGGTGGAGATGATTCTGATCATGAGACGCAATACATGGCTCCTGAAGACGCTGACAGGTATGAATGTTTAGTTGCTCAACGTGTTTTGAGTGTGTAGATCACACAAGCTGAGCAAAATCAGAGGCACAATTGTTCCATACCAAGGGAGTTGTGAAGGAACGTTCTGTGCGCATCATCATAGACGGAGGGAGTTGCAACAACTTGGCTAGCATGGAGATGGTGGAGAAGCTTTCTCTCACCACAAGACCACATCCACATCCTTACTACATCCAATGGTTCAACAACAGCGGCAAGGTTAAGGTAACACGTACTATTCGTGTGCATTTTAGTATCTCTACATATGCTGATTATGTTGATTGTGATGTGGTACCTATGCAAGCATGTTCCTTATTACTTGGTAGACCATGGCAATTTGATAAAAATTCTGTACACCATGGTAGAAACAATCACTATACTCTTGTTCATAAGGATAAAAATATTACTTTGCTTCCTATGACTCCTGATTCCATTTTGAAAGATGATATTAATAGAGCTAACAAAGCAAAACAGGAGACGAATAAGAGTGAAAATCAGATTGTGGCAAAAGAATTTGAGCAACAAATGAAGCCTAATAATAAACCATCTAGTGTTGCTTCTGAAATTAAATTGAAAAGTGCATGTTTATTTGCCACCAAATCTGATATTGATGAGCTAGATTTCAGCAAATCTGTTTGCTATGCTTTTGTGTGCAAAGAGGCATTATTTTCATTCGAGGACGTACCTTCCTCTTTGCCTCCTGCTGTCACTAACATTTTGCAGGAGTTCGCAGACGTCTTTCCACAAGACGTGCCACCAGGATTACCGCCTATTCGAGGGATTGAGCATCAGATTGACTTAATTCCCGGTGCTTCACTGCCAAACCGTGCACCATACAGTACCAATCCAGAGGAGACGAAGGAGATTATGCGTCAAGTACAAGAGCTTCTCGACAAAGGTTATATACGTGAATCCCTTAGTCCTTGTGTTGTTCCTATTATTCTAGTGCCGAAAAAGGATGGTACATCACGTATGTGTGTTGATTGTAGAGGCATTAATAATATTACTATTCGTTATCGTCATCCTATTCCTAGGCTAGATGATATGCTTGATGAATTGAGTGGCTCTACAATATTCTCCAAAGTTGATTTGCGTAGTGGATACCATCAAATTCGTATGAAATTGGGAGATGAATGGAAAACAGCATTCAAAACTAAGTTTGGATTATATGAGTGGTTAGTCATGCCTTTTGGGTTAACTAATGCACCTAGTACTTTCATGAGATTAATGAACGAAGTTTTACGTGCTTTCATTGGACGATTTGTGGTAGTTTACTTTGATGACATATTGATTTATAGCAGATCTTTGGAGGAACATTTGGAACATTTACGTGCTGTTTTTATTGCTCTACGTGATGCACGTTTGTTTGGTAACCTTGGGAAGTGCACCTTTTGCACCGACCGAGTATCTTTTCTTGGCTATGTTGTTACTCCACAGGGAATTGAAGTTGATAAAGCCAAGATTGAAGCTATTGAGAGTTGGCTGCAGCCCAAAACGGTCACACAAGTGATAGAGGCGGAGGTGTCCCGTCTTTCGATGAGATGGTGGATTTCGCTTTGGTGGAAGTCGACTTTGACGATCCGACTACGAACGTGCGAGGACGTCGCGCCTTAGCAATCGCTAAACCAACTCCGAGAGGTTATTGACCACGCCGGAGCACGATCAACCTGACCACGAGGGTCTGTTTCCTGCGAGCAAACGAAGAACAAGCAAGAAACTAAGATTGCAATCTGGATATTGCGAATATAAGATGAAAGCTTTATTGATCAAGGTGGGGTTCTGTGACGCCTTTGTCTGGTCGTTGAACACAAACGAAGTACGCGAAGTTGCAGCTATGGCGAACTTTTAATCTAAACAAAACCCAAAGTCTAAACGATGCCCTAAGGGCTGTATATATGGAGGAAGAGGGGGGAATTTCGTGGCCCTTGGTGGAGGGGTCCGAAATCAACCCTATCCCTTGTTTCCCCACACATACGGACTCTAAAAATAGCCTATACTTATGTATTTCGAAATTACATGGGCCTGGCCCAATAATAAGGTGACGCAGCACCTAAAATAGCCTCGGGACGAAATTTATGAAGTGGCATCTTGTATATTTCGTCCAAGGCTTCATGCACCCATTATGGTGGCTTCAAAGTCCTGAAATCATCACTTGTAACTCCGTTCTTGTTCCCCTTGCGCATGCCATCATCTCCATGCTTGTTCTTGCTCCAATGTTCATCCTTCTCCAAGCTAGGCCCTTCATTTGTAAGCAAAACAAATGTATCCAATTTAGGCAGCATCATATTCTCATGAACATTAGAATCATTACCAAGAAACGAAAGTACCTGGTAATTTAGTTGGCGTGCACGAGCTCTAGTAATTGGTCCAGTATGTATAGCAGCAGGGGCTGTGGGTGTAACAATTGTATTGATGTGATACACCACCACCATTTTCTGGGTGGATTAAATAGAGAGATTCAGACCATTCTAGACTATAAGGAGTATACTAATATCACTCGTTTATTCCATCTTGCTTGTAAAGCTGAACGTGAAGTGCAGGATCGACAAGCATTGGCGCGAACTAACTTTTCTGCAGGCCGACCTTCATCATGGACACCACGTGCATCTTCTACTTCAACTGCGCCAGCACCTCCATCCGGTGCCACCTCCAGCCGTGATACAAGAAAACAGGCACAACCACCATTATCTGCCAAGAGCGCACCTGCGGGGCCTGCACAGCGTTCTTCTTCTTCCATGGCATCAACAGGGCACACAAGTGATATTATTTGTCGTCGTTGTAAGGGAGGAGGTCATTATGCGAGGGAATGCAAATCTCCGCGTGTGATGATTGCTACCGCGGATGGTGGATATGAGTCCGCTAGTGACTATGATGAGGAGACATTGGCTCTTATTACACGTGAAGAACATGGTGGAGATGATTCTGATCATGAGACGCAATACATGGCTCCTGAAGACGCTGACAGGTATGAATGTTTAGTTGCTCAACGTGTTTTGAGTGTGCAGGTCACACAAGCTGAGCAATATCAGAGGCACAATTTGTTCCATACCAAGGGAGTTGTGAAGGAACGTTCTGTGCGCGTCATAATAGACGGAGGGAGCTGCAACAACTTGGCTAGCATGGAGATGGTGGAGAAGCTTTCTCTCACCACAAGACCACATCCACATCCTTACTACATCCAATGGTTCAACAACAGCGGCAAGGTTAAGGTAACACGTACTGTTCGTGTGCATTTTAGTATCTCTACATATGCTGATTATGTTGATTGTGATGTGGTACCTATGCAAGCATGTTCCTTATTACTTGGTAGACCATGGCAATTTGATAAAAATTCTGTACACCATGGTAGAAACAATCACTATACTCTTGTTCATAAGGATAAAAATATTACTTTGCTTCCTATGACTCCTGATTCCATTTTGAAAGATGATATTAATAGAGCTAACAAAGCAAAACAGGAGACGAATAAGAGTGAAAATCAGATTGTGGCAAAAGAATTTGAGCAACAAATGAAGCCTAATAATAAACCATCTAGTGTTGCTTCTGAAATTAAATTGAAAAGTGCATGTTTATTTGCCACCAAATCTGATATTGATGAGCTAGATTTCAGCAAATCTGTTTGCTATGCTTTTGTGTGCAAAGAGGCATTATTTTCATTCGAGGACGTGCCTTCCTCTTTGCCTCCTGCTGTCACTAACATTTTGCAGGAGTTCGCTAACGTCTTTCCACAAGACGTGCCACCGGGATTACCGCCTATTCGAGGGATTGAGCATCAGATTGACTTAATTCCCGGTGCTTCACTGCCAAACCGTGCACCATACCGTACCAATCCAGAGGAGACGAAGGAGATTATGCGTCAAGTACAAGAGCTTCTCGACAAAGGTTATATACGTGAATCCCTTAGTCCTTGTGCTGTTCCTATTATTCTAGTGCCGAAAAAGGATGGTACATCACGTATGTGTGTCGATTGTAGAGGCATTAATAATATTACTATTCGTTATTGTCATCCTATTCCTAGGCTAGATGATATGCTTGATGAATTGAGTGGCTCTACAATATTCTCCAAAGTTGATTTACGTAGTGGATACCATCAAATTCGTATGAAATTGGGAGATGAATGGAAAACAGCATTCAAAACTAAGTTTGGATTATATGAGTGGTTAGTCATGCCTTTTGGGTTAACTAATGCACCTAGTACTTTCATGAGATTAATGAACGAAGTTTTACGTGCTTTCATTGGACGATTTGTGGTAGTTTACTTTGATGACATATTGATTTATAGCAGATCTTTGGAAGAACATTTGGAACATTTACGTGCTGTTTTTATTGCTCTACGTGATGCACGTTTGTTTGGTAACCTTGGGAAGTGCACCTTTTGCACCGGCCGAGTATCTTTTCTTGGCTATGTTGTTACTCCACAGGGAATTGAAGTTGATAAAGCCAAGATTGAAGCTATTGAGAGTTGGCCGCAACCCAAAACGGTCACACAAGTGAGGAGTTTTCTTGGCCTCGCTGGATTCTATAGGCGTTTTGTGAGAGATTTCAGCACCATTGCTGCACTCTCAATGAGCTTACAAAGAAAGATGTGCCTTTTCTTTGGGGTACCGCACAGGAAGAAGCCTTCACGGTATTGAAAGATAAGTTGACACATGCTCCTTTACTCCAACTTCCTGATTTTAATAAGACTTTTGAGCTTGAATGTGATGCTAGTGGAATTGGATTAGGCAGTGTGTTATTACAAGATGGCAAACCTGTTGCATACTTTTCTGAAAAATTGAGTGGGCCTAGTGTGAATTATTCTACTTATGATAAAGAATTATATGCTATTGTTCGGACTTTAGAAACATGGCAACATTATTTATGGCCCAAAGAATTTGTTATACATTCTGATCATGAATCTTTGAAACATATTAAAAGTCAAGCTAAACTGAATCGTAGACATGCTAAATGGGTCGAATTCATTGAGACTTTTCCTTATGTCATTAAACACAAGAAGGGAAAAGAAAATGTTATTGCTGATGCATTGTCTCGCCGCTATACTATGCTTTCACAACTTGACTTCAAAATATTTGGTTTGAGACCATCAAAGATCAATATGTGCATGATGCTAATTTTAAAGATGTAATGCAGAATTGTAAAGAAGGAAGAATGTGGAACAAGTTCGTCGTTAACTATGGATTTGTGTTTCGTGCTAACAAGCTATGCATTCCAGCTAGCTCCGTTCGTCTTTTGTTGTTGCAGGAGGCGCATGGAGGAGGATTAATGGGACACTTTGGCGTGAAGAAGACGGAGGACGTACTTGCTACACATTTCTTTTGGCCAAAGATGAGACGGGATGTTGAGCGTTTTATTGCTCGATGCACTACATGTCAAAGAGCTAAGTCACGACTCAATCCTCATGGTTTATATATGCCTTTGCCTGTACCTAGTGTTCCTTGGGAGGATATATCTATGGACTTTGTTTTAGGTTTACCTCGAACAAAGAGGGGGAGGGATAGCATATTTGTTGTCGTGGATAGATTCTCGAAAATGGCACACTTTATACCATGTCATAAAAGCGATGATGCTGTTAATGTTGCTGATTTGTTCTTTCGTGAAATTATTCGCTTGCATGGTGTGCCAAATACTATTGTTTTAGATCGTGATACTAAATTTCTTAGCCACTTTTGGAGATGTTTATGGGCTAAGTTGGGGACTAAACTTCTTTTTAGTACTACTTGTCACCCCCAAACTGATGGACAAACTGAAGTAGTCAATAGAACGTTGTCTACTATGCTTAGGGCTGTTTTGAAGAATAATAAGAAAATGTGGGAGGAATGCTTGCCTCATATTGAATTTGCTTATAATCGTTCATTGCATTCTACTACTAAGATGTGCCCTTTTGAAGTTGTGTATGGTTTCCTACCTCGTGCACCTTTTGATTTGTTGCCTCTTCCATCTTCGGAGAAGGTTAATTTTGATGCTAAACAACGTGCTGAATTGATTTTAAAAATACATGAGTTAACTAAGGAAAACATTGAGCGTATGAATGCTAAATATAAACTTGCTGGAGATAAGGGTAGAAAACATGTTGTGTTTGCACCTGGAGATCTTGTTTGGTTACATTTGCGTAAGGATAGATTTCCTGATTTGCGCAAATCAAAGTTAATGCCACGTGCTGATGGTCCCTTTAAGGTGTTAGAGAAAATAAATGATAATGCATATAAACTTGAGCTGCCTGCAGATTTTGGGGTTAGTCCCACTTTTAACATTGCAGATTTGAAGCCTTATTTGGGTGAGGAAGATGAGCTTCCGTCGAGGACGACTTCATTTCAAGAAGGGGAGGATGATGAGGACATCAATACCATTGTTACACCCACAGCCCCTACTGCTACATATACTGGACCAATTACTAGAGCTCGCGCACGCCAATTAAATTATCAGGTACTTTCATTTCTTGGTAATGATTCTAATGTTCATGAGAATATGATGCTGCCTAAATTGGATACATTTGTTTTGCTTACAAATGAAGGGCCTAGCTTGGAGAAGGATGGACATTGGAGCAAGAGCAAGCATGGAGATGATGCCATGTGCAAGGGGAACCAGAACGGAGTTACAAGTGATGATTTCAGGACTTTGAAGCCACCATAAGAGTGCATGAAGCCTTGGACGAAATATACAAGATGCCACTTCATAAATTTCGTCCCGAGGCTATTATAGGTGCTGCGTCACCTTTTTATTGGGCCTGGCCCATTTAATTTCGAAATACATAAGTATAGGCTATTTTTAGAGTCCGTATGTGTGGGGAAACAAGAGATAGGGTTGATTTCGGACCCCTCCACCAAGGGCCACGAAATTCCCCCTCTCTTCCTCCATATATACAGCCCTTAGGGCACCGTTTAGACTTTGGGTTTTGTTTAGATTAAAGTTCGCCATAGCTGCAACTTCGCGTACTTCGTTTGTGTTCAACGACCAGACAAAGGCGTCACAGAACCCCACCTTGATCAATAAAGCTTTCATCTTATATTCGCAATATCCAGATTGCAATCTTAGTTTCTTGCTTGTTCTTCGTTTGCTCGCAGGAAAGAGACCCTCGTGGTCAGGTTGATCGTGCTCCGGCGTGGTCAATAACCTCTCGGAGTTGGTTTAGCGATTGCTAAGGCGCGACGTCCTCGCACGTTCGTAGTCGGATCGTCAAAGTCGACTTCCACCAAAGCGATATCCATCATCTCATCGAAAGACGGGACACCTTTGCCTCTATCATAAGGTGTTTAGGCTACTTAGGGACCGTGCTTCCAACTCCGACACCGTGTATAGCCAACCTTAACCTGCACTTCCGCATTGCCTACTCGTATAACCCCTCATTGCACTTCCACAAAACCACCACCGCATTCCCGCTACCACCATTTGACATTTGAGATTTTGAGTTCGTGATTTTTCCGTTTCCTAAGGTGTTTCGGCTAGTTAGGGACGAGTCTCCATCATCTTGGTATCTCCATCAAGATCACCGCCACTCGTCATCGCCAAGGACGGTAACCTCCATATCATCTTGGTATCATGGTATCCCTCCATTGTATATTCCCTTGCCATTGCATTGATAACCCCTAGCCCATTTTGCGTCACTTGCCTATCGAGACTAGCCATTTGAGTATTGTCGGCAACGTTACTTGTGCACATTAGTGATCTACACCATACATTGCATACATACCATATCATATTGGTATCATATCATCTCGTGTGCCTCAAGTTTGTTCCCGCATATCACAATTACTATCTTGGTTTGTGCATTTTGCATTGTGGCCATACATAAAAAAGAATAAGCTTTTAAGCAGAAGAGTTAACAAAGAGCTTGTAAGCAAGTGCCATAGCATCATACCACATTGCATAAGATTTTCATATCCGATCATCTTGGATCATACCACCGGAACATCATATACATAGCATACCTGGGATAGAAGTCGTTGCATTTTTGTCTCCTATAGGTTGTGCACAAGTGTCGTATCCGCCTATTGAGCAATCGTGCTAGCGTCTCTCTAGAGTTGTGCAACAAGAGCATTTTCCGTGTATTCCACATTTTGAGCTCATCCCTTGGTTGCATGGCCCCATTTATCTATCCATGTGTGTGTTTCCATGTGCCACATATCACTATTGGTCTGCTTGTTACACTTGCGAATTTGTGAATCTCTTTCAACATTATTGACTCTTGCTAACATTTTGCATTAAATTTTTCGTGCCACTATCCTCACCGAGCTCCACCATAAGCCTTATTTGTGTAGGTGTGAGAAACCAACAAGAATTGGTACCAATTGTGCTATTTCCTTGTCCACATTGGAGTGATCATTGATCCACTTTCAACTTCGGTCAAGGTACATTTGGTATTCGTTCTTCTCTTTCTACCACTGACATTTTTCTCTTGGAGTGATGGATAGGCAAGGCATTTCATCTCCGGTCTTCAACAACAACGACGGCATGAAGAACTACATCACCAAAGCGTCACTCTTCGATCTACAACGACAAATGCAAGGCGCACAATCAAGGTTGCGAGAGCGCATCAAGAACCTCTCCATTGACATTCGCCACTCCGAAGCGAGGAAAAGGGACTACATCGACAACAAACTTTCCACACAAAAGGAGGAGCAAGATGCAAGGATGGAGGAGATTCGGACCTTGTTGATCAACAGTTCTTCCCCTTCATCATCATCAAGGCGGCGACATTCCAATCACAAGTCTTCGGAGCACAAAAATGATGCAAGCACAAGTCGTCCACGTCCACATCTCCTTGGCGACCACCATCACGTTCGTGATCCTCCTCGTCATGAAGGGCAAGTCACCTCCAAGCAACATGTGCACGACGACGACGAACGACATCTACTACAAGCTCAAGTGCGACAACGCCAACATAATCATGACGATGCTCACCAAGCGCAAATGCACAAGTTCCATCAAGCTCTACTTCACGCCAAGTCCAAACTTCATGACCACCACAGAAGACCGCGAGATGAGCACCACCAAGACGGAGCTACGGCTACAACAACCACTTCGGCATCTTCGCCAAGTGCTATCAAGGCATCTTCGCCTTCGGACGTACGACATCTTCGCCTACCTCCCATGAGTTCGCCTACATCGACATCTTCACCAATGAGGCGACCACCTACGAGCGAGGGCAACACTTCCATCTTCGGAAGCCTCCCAAGGAAGATGGCCGAGCATGGGACATTCCCTTCGGTCATGGAGACGAGCTATGAGGTGCCACATCATATGGGCCTCCTACAACAGGTCGGCGACAAGAAGGTCGAGCAAGGGCCATCCCCTTCGACCACGGTGACGAGCATGAACCTCTTCAACTACATGAAGACGGCGCCCCAAAAGGACTCATTCTCCGAGTCAAGCTACGAGACCACAAATGAGACCTTATGTTTGGTCTTCGAGGAGAGTGATGATGTGCCATCTTCGGCCTTCATCCACGGCTACGACCACGACATGATTGAGCATGGAGACATTTGCACCTACATCTCTCCGACACCGACATGTGATGAGATGCCCCAATTTCCATGTGAGGAGAGCCACCACACCACGGGTGACATGAGTGACTCCACCATATGTGACATTGAGTGCATTTCCTATGAGAGGATGAGTGTGACCACCACTAGCCCGACACTTGAGAGCATGCCACACATCCTATGTGAGGTTGAGCGCCATTTGAGTGACTCCACCAACCATATGAGCAAGAGTATCCAAGAGGGAGTGAGTGAGCCACAACACTTAGTGAGTGAGGTAGTTGAGACGGCATGTGAGGCCACTTTGATTTCTAACGACCTAACCTCTACTCCGAGTGTGTTTTCTTCTTTGGTGCTAGGTCTCCTACATGACGACATGCCTACCCTCGACGAGTCCATACCTCCAATGGAGATGACGATGGCCATGGCCATGGTGGACGATGATGCACCCCCCACATGGTTTCCATCAAGATGAAGATGACCACGACTTGGTCTTCGACACCTGACCTACAACACATGAGTGATGCTCCAAAGGTATCATAAGTGATGGTGCTTCTCATGTCCCACTAGTGGACTATTTTACGAATGATTGCTTGCATGATGTTGACACACCTATACCCATGCTTCATGCTAGTGCGACTTCTTCATGTCATGACTTACCTATTTATGATGAATATGATGACGAGCATGTCGACTTGCCTAGTTGTGATGCTATGCTCCATAGGATATCATGTGAAAATTCTTTTGGTCACATCATGTTTGACAATCCATTAACCTTATCATATGCTATGAGTGAGATATCCCATATTGCATCTTTTTAATCTCAACATATTGACTATGCATGCCCCGTTCACATAAATCCCATTTGCACTTATGGCATAGATGATTAGATGATGGTCATTGGCTTTTGTGTTTCCTGTGATGATATTGCTATGCTTCGTTTACATGATTTGCGCAATTCATCTACTATACCATGCCATGATCACAATGTTCCAAATATGCATTGCTTTGGATGTTGTCAATATTCTCCATGTGATGTTTCCACTAATGATCATGAGGAGATCCCCATAGTTTCCTCATTCATATTAGGAGATTTTGATGCATTCCATACTTTGCATGATACTCATAATTGCTTGCACCATATGCATCCCATGCATAACAATGCTCTAGATATTTCCCATGATGCATTACACAACTTGAGTCTCCATTATGCTATACATAACAACAAACCTATCATGATGGATGACATGTTTCTATATCACGCATCTCATTTATTTGATCATTCGCTATTTTATGCTAACCAACACTTGCACGTGTGCATCATGATGGATGATGTGTACATCTACCACGCACACACAATTTTCCCTTTGTCTTTGTTTTGTGTAGGTACTCACATATACTCGTCAACCTCTCAATCCCAAGAGTTGACGAAACGAGCTCTTGAGAGCACAGATGACTTGGGATCCCGTGGACTATCCTTACCACCATTCTGTTCGCGCAACGGTGTCGCGCATTGCTTTTACTTGGCTCTCACACGGCTTTGGGCTATATATCACTTGTTATGTTATGCCCATTTTCTCGTGTTCACTTTGCATGCTATGCCTCTTTCTATTATTTTGCCATGCAATTGTGACCCTTGCTTGCATCTACCCATGATTCACCATTTTACTAATCCGATGTGTATTTGCATGCTTGGTGGAGATCCTTGTTGCTATTGCCATGATTATCATGTGCCTCATGCTATTGATGCTATTTTGCTCATATCTTGCCTTCATGCTTGTGATATGTCACGTGCATTATTCATACACACTATTTGCACACATGGCATACTTGACATGATTCCTTCTAGTACGTTGCATCTTCGCACTACTAGCTTGCCTGCCTTGATTCACATGATTGCTTGCTTTGTCGCATCACCCATGTTCCATTCTTACTTGCTTTCTTGGGTTGATGATGTGATAGAGGCAAAGGTGTCCCGATGTTTCGATGAGATGTTGGCTATCGTTTCTGTGGCAGTCGACCTTAACGATCCGACTACGAACGTGCGAGACGTCGCGCCTTAGCAATCGCTGAACCAACTTCTGAGGGGTTATTGACCATGCCGGAGCATGATCAACCTGACCACGAGGGTCTGTTTCCTGCGAGCAAACGAAGAACAAGCAAGAAACTAAGATTGCAATCTGGATATTGCGAATATAAGATGAAAGCTTTATTGATCAAGGTGGGGTTCTGTGACGTCTTGGTCTGGTTGTTGGACACAAACGAAGTACGCGAAGTTGCAGCTATGGCAAACTTTTAATCTAAATAAAACCCAAAGTCTAAACGATGCCCTAAGGGCTGTATATATGGAGGAGAAAGGGGGAATTTCGTGGCCCTTGGTGGAGGGGTCTGAAACCAACCCTAACTCTTGTTTCCCCACACATACAGACTCTCAAAACAGACTATACTTAAGTATTTCGAAAATACATGGGCCTGGCCCAATAATAAGGTGACGCAGCACCTAGAATAGCCTCTGGACGAAATTTATGAAGTGGCATCTTGTATATTTCGTCCCATGCTTCATGCAATCATTATGGTGGCTTCAGAGTCCTGGAATCATCACTTGTAACTCCGTTCTTGTTCCCCTTGCGCATGCCATCATCTCCATGCTTGAACTTGCTCCAAGGTTCATATTTCTTGTCCAAGCTAGGCCCTTCGTTTGTAAGCAAGACAAATGTATCCAACTTAGGCAGCATCATATTCACATACACATTAGAATCGTTACCAAGAAACGGAAGTACTTGATAATTCAATTGGCGTGCGCGAGCTCTAGTAATTGGTCCAGTATGTACAGCAGCAGGGGCTGTGGGTGTAACAATGGTATTGATGTCCTCATCATCCTCCCCTTCTTGAAATGAAGTCGTCCTCGACGAAAGTTCATCGTCCTCACCCAAATAAGGCTTCAAATCTGCAATGTTAAAAGTGGGACTAACCCCAAAATCTGCAGGCAGCTCAAGTTTATATGCATTATCATTTATTTTCTCTAACACCTTAAAAGGACCATCAGCACCTAGCATTAGCTTTGATTTGCGCAAATTAGGAAATCTATCCTTACGCAAATGTAACCTAACAAGATCTCCAGGTGCAAACGCAACATGTTTTCTACCCTTATCTCCAGCAAGTTTATATTTAGCATTCATACGCTCAATGTTGTCCTTAGTTAATTCATGCATTTTTAAAATCAATTCAACACGTTCTTTAGCATCAAAATTAACCTTCTCCGAAGATGGAAGAGGCAACAAATCAATAGGTGCACGAGGTAGGAAACCATACACAATTTCAAAAGTGCACATCTTAGTAGTAGAATGCAATGAACGAATATAAGCAAATTCAATATGAGGCAAGCATTCTTCCCACATTTTCTTGTTATTCTTCAAAACAGCCCTAAGCATAGTAGACAATGTTCTATTGACTACTTCAGTTTGTCCATCAGTTTGGGGGTGACAAGTAGTACTAAAAAGCAGTTTAGTCCCCATCTTAGCCCATAAACATCTCCAAAAGTGGCTAAGAAATTTAGTATCACGATCTGATGAGGACATCAATACAATTGTTACACCCACAGCCCCTGCTGCTATACATACTGGACCAATTACTAGAGCTCGTGCACGCCAACTAAATTACCAGGTACTTTCGTTTCTTGGTAATGATTCTAATGTTCATGAGAATATGATGCTGCCTAAATTGGATACATTTGTTTTGCTTACAAATGAAGGGCCTAGCTTGGAGAAGGATGAACATTGGAGCAAGAACAAGCATGGAGATGATGGCATGCGCAAGGGGAACAAGAACGGAGTTACAAGTGATGATTTCAGGACTTTGAAGCCACCATAATGGGTGCATGAAGCCTTGGACGAAATATACAAGATGCCACTTCATAAATTTCGTCCCGAGGCTATTTTAGGTGCTGCGTCACCTTATTATTGGGCCAGGCCCATGTAATTTCGAAATACATAAGTATAGGCTAGTTTTAGAGTCCGTATGTGTGGGGAAACAAGAGATAGGGTTGATTTCGGACCCCTCCACCAAGGGCCACGAAATTCCCCCCTCTTCCTCCATATATACAGCCCTTAGGGCATCGTTTAGACTTTGGGTTTTGTTTAGATTAAAAGTTCGCCATAGCTGCAACTTCGCGTACTTCGTTTGTGTTCAACGACCAGACAAAGGCGTCACAGAACCCCACCTTGATCAATAAAGCTTTCATCTTATATTCGCAATATCCAGATTGCAATCTTAGTTTCTTGCTTGTTCTTCGTTTGCTCGCAGGAAACAGACCCTCGTGGTCAGGTTGATCGTGCTCCGGCGTGGTCAATAACCTCTCGGAGTTGGTTTAGCGATTGCTAAGGCGCGACGTCCTCGCGCGTTCGTAGTCGGATCGTCAAAGTCGACTTCCACCAAAGCGAAATCCACCATCTCATCGAAAGACGGGACACCTCTGCCTCTATCAAGTGGTATCAGATTTCCAGGTTGCTCGGTGAGATTTTACAGTTTTTCGTAGTTTAGATCGAGTCTGTTCTTCATACCTATAGTCCACGAAAAAGCCAAAAAAAATTAGGGTTAGTTCATCCCATCCGAACCAATCTGAGCCTTGCATAATCTTTTCTGTATTTGCTTTGTTGAATTTGCGGTTGCATCGTCGTGTTCAGTTGCTGGTCTTAGCGTCTAGTCTTTTAGAGTTTCGAGTTCTGTTCACAAGTTGTCACGCCGTCGCCGCACCATCATCATCGCCCCTGCCATCTACCACCACCGCTCCGAATCCGTATCCATATACCACCACCAATCCGTGTCCATATACCACCACCGATCCATATCCATATACTACCACCGCTGCCATATACCACCACCATATATTCACCACCAATCCGAGTTCCTTGCTTATTAGGTTTGTTTTCGGGATCAATCTAGATTCCGATTGATCAAAACTCTTCTTAGCTCAAACTGACAGGATGGGCACGAAATTTTTTTCGACCAATTTTTTTTTTTTTTACTGCCCGGACCCAAAAACTGGAAACGGGTCAAAAAAAACTTCCTATAATGGCACCTGTCTCAAAACACTCAGAAACACCTAAAAATAGGATAGCCAGAAATTTTTTCGAAAAATGCGTTTTCGAAAAATTTTGGGCCTAAACGGAGCGTGGCTACCCGACTCCGGCAAGGAAACACGAATCGGAATCTAGATTGATCCCGAAAACAAACCTAATAAGCAAGGAACTCGGATTGGTGGTGAATATATGGTGGTGGTATATGGCAGCGGTGGTAGTATATGGATATGGATCGGTGGTGGTATATGGACACGGATTGGTGGTGGTATATGGATACGGATTCGGAGCGGTGGTGGTAGATGGCAGGGGCGATGATGATGGTGCGGCGACGGCGTGACAACTTGTGAACAGAACTCGAAACTCTAAAAGACTAGACGCTAAGACCAGCAACTGAACACGACGATGCAACCGCAAATTCAACAAAGCAAATATAGAAAAGATTATGCAAGGCTCAGATTGGTTCGGATGGGATGAACTAACCCTAATTTTTTTTTGGCTTTTTCGTGGACTATAGGTATGAAGAACAGACTCGATCTAAACTACGAAAAACTGTAAAATCTCACCGAGCAACCTGGAAATCTGATACCACTTGATAGAGGCAAAGGTGTCCCGTCTTTCGATGAGATGGTGGATTTCGCTTTGGTGGAAGTCGACTTTGACGATCCGACTACGAACGTGCGAGGACGTCGCGCCTTAGCAATCGCTAAACCAACTCCGAGAGGTTATTGACCACGCCGGAGCACGATCAACCTGACCACGAGGGTCTGTTTCCTGCGAGCAAACGAAGAACAAGCAAGAAACTGAGATTGCAATCTGGATATTGCGAATATAAGATGAAAGCTTTATTGATCAAGGTGGGGTTCTGTGACGCCTTTGTCTGGTCGTTGAACACAAACGAAGTACGCGAAGTTGCAGCTATGGCGAACTTTAATCTAAACAAAACCCAAAGTCTAAACGATGCCCTAAGGGCTGTATATATGGAGGAAGAGGGGGGAATTTCGTGGCCCTTGGTGGAGGGGTCCGAAATCAACCCTATCTCTTGTTTCCCCACACATACGGACTCTAAAAATAGCCTACACTTATGTATTTCGAAATTACATGGGCCTGGCCCAATAATAAGGTGACGCAGCACCTAAAATAGCCTCGGGACGAAATTTATGAAGTGGCATCTTGTATATTTCGTCCAAGGCTTCATGCACCCATTATGGTGGCTTCAAAGTCCTGAAATCATCACTTGTAACTCCGTTCTTGTTCCCCTTGCGCATGCCATCATCTCCATGCTTGTTCTTGCTCCAATGTTCATCCTTCTCCAAGCTAGGCCCTTCATTTGTAAGCAAAACAAATGTATCCAATTTAGGCAGCATCATATTCTCATGAACACTAGAATCATTACCAAGAAACGAAAGTACCTGGTAATTTAGTTGGCGTGCACGAGCTCTAGTAATTGGTCCAGTATGTATAGCAGCAGGGGCTGTGGGTGTAACAATTGTATTGATGTCCTCATCATACAGTCCACGAAAAAGCCACAAAAAAATTAGGGTTAGTTCATCATATCCGAACCAATCTGAGCCTTTGCATAATCTTTTTAGGGTTTTGCTTTGTTGAATTTGCGGTTGCATCGTCGCGTCTAGTTGCTGGTCTTAGAGTCTAGTCTTTTAGAGTTTCGAGTTCTGGTCATAAGTTGTCACGCCGCCGCCGCACCATCATCATCGCCCCTGCCATCTACCACCACCGCTTATCCGCCACCGCTCCGAATCCGTATCCATATACCACCACCGATTCATATACCACCACTGATTCATATCCATATCCATATACTACCACCGCTACCACCACCGCTGCCATATACCACCACCATATATCCACCACCAATCCGAGTTCCTTGCTTATTAGGTTTGTTTTCGAGATCCATCTAGTTTCCGATTCGTGTTTCCTTGCCGGAGTAGGTTTCGGGAAAAAAAAAATTGGTCGAAAAAATTTTCTGGCTATCCTATTTTTAGGTGTTTCTGAGTGTTTTGAGACAGGTGCCATTATAGGAAGTTTTTTTTGAGCCGTTTCCAGTTTTTGGGTCCGGGCAGTCAAAAAAAAAAATTGGTCGAAAAAATTTCGTGCCCATCCTGTCAGTTTGAGCTACGAAGAGTTTTGAGACACTCGCCATTATAGTGATTTTTCGCAAAAAAAAAGAGCGCAAAAAAAAAGCAGCGCAAAAAAAAAGAGCGAAAAAAAAAATTCAGAGTGTGCTTTCCCTTGTTTACGTGCCGCGCCGTGATTTTGTTGGTGTTCTAGGCTCGCGTCTCTAGCACAGTCTAGCCTAGGACCAGCACAGTACCGTCGTTGAGCGTTTATTCAACTTTGCATCTCTGAATTGATTATTGCTGACCCTTTTTGCTACCATACTATAAGCCTTCCCAGCTCCACATACATCTACGTCGTGTGTTTGACTCTCCCTGGTAATCGCTCTATCCAAGCTTTGAGAGTTTTTGACTACAACGGTTGCCGATCACCGCCTGCTGCTGGGTAAGAACTGGTAAGAATTTGAGATTTGCTTGACGGATTTGTGATACACCACCACCACTTCTTAGTAGTCTGTAGGATCATATTCTTGTGTGTTTCTATTGCTGCTAACCATGCCAGGATCACAAGCCGACGAGATTGACTGGGAGAATTTATCGAACAAGGAGCTTCATGATAAGTTTCAGCAAATGATGACTGAACAGGTGCAAGATGTGCTGAACAATTTTGAAGAGGCCATGGAGAAGATCAATGGCCTTGAGAAGACGTTCGAAACAAAGCTCGATAACAGATTTAATGAATTGCTCGCGCGTCTTCCACCACCACCACCCGCTGCACCTAACGCACCTCTCCAACAACAACAACAACGACTACCTCCACGTCGCGAAATAGACCTTCGCCGAGCGAGCCGTGTTCCTCTTGCATTTGGCCAAACTGTTGGTGCTGCTGTTGATACTTCTGTGGCTCCTGCTACTGCTGTTGCTGGTACCCAGGAGGATGCTGAGTATGCGGGCGATTATGAGGATGAGGTTGATCAAAATCATATCTACGAGCAGCCACCAGCACCACCACCAGCAGGTCGACCTCAGGTATATATTCGTAATGGTAGGCCTGCACCACCACCTCAGGTACGAGATGATGTCCATATTCCTAAACTGAAATTGAATATTCCACCATTTGAGGGTAGATATGTTCCTGATATATATCTTACTTGGGAGTTAGAAACTGAACAACGATTTACATGTTTACAATATCCTGAGGAGAGACGAGTTGCTGCTGCCGTTTGTGCTTTCACTAGTTTTGCATGTGTATGGTGGTCTGAACATTGTAGATTATATCCTATTCCAACTACTTGGGCTGCTTTGAAAACTGCTATGCGTACGCGTTGGGTTCCACCATATTATCAACGTGAATTGCTTCAAAAATTGCAGCGTTTAAGACAAGGAAAAAATTCTGTAGAAGAATATTATCAGGAATTACAAACTGGCATGATTCGATGTGGTATTGTTGAGGAGAATGAAGCTATGCTTGCACGTTTTCTGGGTGGATTAAATAGAGAGATTCAGACCATTCTAGACTATAAGGAGTATACTAATATCACTCGTTTATTCCATCTTGCTTGTAAAGCTGAACGTGAAGTGCAGGATCGACAAGCATTGGCGCGAACTAACTTTTCTGCAGGCCGATCTTCATCATGGACACCACGTGCATCTTCTACTTCAACTGCGCCAGCACCTTCATCCGGTGCCACCTCCAGCCGTGATACAAGAAAACAGGCACAACCACCATTATCTGCCAAGAGCGCACCTGCGGGGCCTACACAGCGTTCTTCTTCTTCCATGGCATCAACAGGGCACACAAGTGATATTATTTATCGTCGTTGTAAGGGAGGAGGTCATTATGCGAGGGAATGCAAATCTCCGCGTGTGATGATTGCTACCGCGGATGGTGGATATGAGTCCGCTAGTGACTATGATGAGGAGACATTGGCTCTTATTACACGTGAAGAACATGGTGGAGATGATTCTGATCATGAGACGCAATACATGGCTCCTGAGGACGCTGACAGGTATGAATGTTTAGTTGCTCAACGTGTTTTGAGTGTGCAGGTCACACAAGCTGAGCAAAATCAGAGGCACAATTTGTTCCATACCAAGGGAGTTGTGAAGGAACGTTCTGTGCGCGTCATAATAGACGGAGGGAGCTGCAACAACTTGGCTAGCATGGAGATGGTGGAGAAGCTTTCTCTCACCACAAGACCACATCCACATCCTTACTACATCCAATGGTTCAACAACAGCGGCAAGGTTAAGGTAACACGTACTGTTCGTGTGCATTTTAGTATCTCTACATATGCTGATTATGTTGATTGTGATGTGGTACCTATGGAAGCATGTTCCTTATTACTTGGTAGACCATGGCAATTTGATAAAAATTCTGTACACCATGGTAGAAACAATCACTATACTCTTGTTCATAAGGATAAAAATATTACTTTGCTTCCTATGACTCCTGATTCCATTTTGAAAGATGATATTAATAGAGCTAATAAAGCACAACAGGAGAAGAATAAGAGTGAAAATCAGATTGTGGCAAAAGAATTTGAGCAACAAATGAAGCCTAATAATAAACCATCTAGTGTTGCTTCTGAAATTAAATTGAAAAGTGCATGTTTATTTGCCACCAAATCTGATATTGATGAGCTAGATTTCAGCAAATCTGTTTGCTATGCTTTTGTGTGCAAAGAGGCATTATTTTCATTCGAGGACGTGCCTTCCTCTTTGCCTCCTGCTGTCACTAACATTTTGCAGGAGTTCGCTGACGTATTTCCACAAGACGTGCCACCGGGATTACCGCCTATTCGAGGGATTGAGCATCAGATTGACTTAATTCCCGGTGCTTCACTGCCAAACCGTGCACCATACCGTACCAATCCAAAGGAGACGAAGGAGATTATGCGTCAAGTACAAGAGCTTCTCGACAAAGGTTATATACGCGAATCCCTTAGTCCTTGTGCTGTTCCTATTATTCTAGTGCCGAAAAAGGATGGTACATCACGTATGTGTGTTGATTGTAGAGGCATTAATAATATTACTATTCGTTATCGTCATCCTATTCCTAGGCTAGATGATATGCTTGATGAATTGAGTGGCTCTACAATATTCTCCAAAGTTGATTTGCGTAGTGGCTACCATCAAATTCGTATGAAATTGGGAGATGAATGGAAAACAACATTTAAAACTAAGTTTGGATTATATGAGTGGTTAGTCATGCCTTTTGGGTTAACTAATGCGCCTAGTACTTTCATGAGACTAATGAACGAAGTTTTACGTGCTTTCATTGGACGATTTGAGGTAGTCTATTTTGATGATATACTGATTTATAGCAGATCTTTGGAAGAACATTTGGAACATTTACGTGCTGTTTTTATTGCTCTACGTGATGCACGTTTGTTTGGTAACCTTGGGAAGTGCACCTTTTGCACCGACCGAGTATCTTTTCTTGGCTATGTTGTTACTCCACAGGGAATTGAAGTTGACAAAGCCAAGATTGAAGCTATTGAGAGTTGGCCGCAGCCCAAAACGGTCACACAAGTGAGGAGTTTTCTTGGCCTCGCTGGATTCTATAGGCGTTTTGTGAGAGATTTCAGCACCATTGCTGCACCTCTCAACGAGCTTACAAAGAAGGATGTGCCTTTTGTTTGGGGTACCGCACAGGAAGAAGCCTTCACGGTATTGAAAGATAAGTTGACACATGCTCCTTTACTCCAACTTCCTGATTTTAATAAGACTTTTGAGCTTGAATGTGATGCTAGTGGAATTGGATTAGGAGGTGTGTTATTACAAGATGGCAAACCTGTTGCATACTTTTCTGAAAAATTGAGTGGGCCTAGTCTGAATTATTCTACTTATGATTCTTTGGGCCATAAATAATGTTGCCATGTTTCTAAAGTCCGAACAAGAGCATATAATTCTTTATCATAAGTAGAATAATTCAGACTAGGCCCACTCAATTTTTCAGAAAAGTATGCAACGGGTTTGCCATCTTGTAATAACACACCTCCTAATCCAATTCCACTAGCATCACATTCAAGCTCAAAAGTCTTATTAAAATCAGGAAGTTGGAGTAAAGGAGCATGTGTCAACTTATCTTTCAATACCGTGAAGGCTTCTTCCTGTGCGGTACCCCAAACAAAAGGCACATCCTTCTTTGTAAGCTCGTTGAGAGGTGCAGCAATGGTGCTGAAATCTCTCACAAAACGCCTATAGAATCCAGCGAGGCCAAGAAAACTCCTCACTTGTGTGACCGTTTTGGGCTGCGGCCAACTCTCAATAGCTTCAATCTTGGCTTTGTCAACTTCAATTCCCTGTGGAGTAACAACATAGCCAAGAAAAGATACTCGGTCGGTGCAAAAGGTGCACTTCCCAAGGTTACCAAACAAACGTGCATCACGTAGAGCAATAAAAACAGCACGTAAATGTTCCAAATGTTCTTCCAAAGATCTGCTATAAATCAGTATATCATCAAAATAGACTACCTCAAATCGTCCAATGAAAGCACGTAAAACTTCGTTCATTAGTCTCATGAAAGTACTAGGCGCATTAGTTAACCCAAAAGGCATGACTAACCACTCATATAATCCAAACTTAGTTTTAAATGTTGTTTTCCATTCATCTCCCAATTTCATACGAATTTGATGGTAGCCACTACGCAAATCAACTTTGGAGAATATTGTAGAGCCACTCAATTCATCAAGCATATCATCTAGCCTAGGAATAGGATGACGATAACGAATAGTAATATTATTAATGCCTCTACAATCAACACACATACGTGATGTACCATCCTTTTTCGGCACTAGAATAATAGGAACAGCACAAGGACTAAGGGATTCGCGTATATAACCTTTGTCGAGAAGCTCTTGTACTTGACGCATAATCTCCTTCGTCTCCTTTGGATTGGTACGGTATGGTGCACGGTTTGGCAGTGAAGCACCGGGAATTAAGTCAATCTGATGCTCAATCCCTCGAATAGGCGGTAATCCCGGTGGCACGTCTTGTGGAAATACGTCAGCGAACTCCTGCAAAATGTTAGTGACAGCAGGAGGCAAAGAGGAAGGCACGTCCTCGAATGAAAATAATGCCTCTTTGCACACAAAAGCATAGCAAACAGATTTGCTGAAATCTAGCTCATCAATATCAGATTTGGTGGCAAATAAACATGCACTTTTCAATTTAATTTCAGAAGCAACACTAGATGGTTTATTATTAGGCTTCATTTGTTGCTCAAATTCTTTTGCCACAATCTGATTTTCACTCTTATTCTTCTCCTGTTGTGCTTTATTAGCTCTATTAATATCATCTTTCAAAATGGAATCAGGACTCATAGGAAGCAAAGTAATATTTTTATCCTTATGAACAAGAGTATAGTGATTGTTTCTACCATGGTGTACAGAATTTTTATCAAATTGCCATGGTCTACCAAGTAATAAGGAACATGCTTGCATAGGTACCACATCACAATCAACATAATCAGCATATGTAGAGATACTAAAATGCACACGAACAGTACGTGTTACCTTAACCTTGCCGCTAAACATTCATACCTGTCAGCGTCTTCAGGAGCCATGTATTGCGTCTCATGATCAGAATCATCTCCACCATGTTCTTCACGTGTAATAAGAGCCAATGTCTCCTCATCATAGTCACTAGCGGACTCATATCCACCATCCGCGGTAGCAATCATCACACGCGGAGATTTGCATTCCCTCGCATAATGACCTACTCCCTTACAACGACGACAAATAATATCACTTGTGTGCCCTGTTGATGCCATGGAAGAAGAAGAACGCTGTGCAGGCCCCGCAGGTGCGCTCTTGGCAGATAATGGTGGTTGTGCCTGTTTTCTTGTATCACGGCTGGAGGTGGCACCGGATGGAGGTGCTGGTGCAGTTGAAGTAGAAGATGCACGTGGTGTCCATGATGAAGGTCGGCCTGCAGAAAAGTTAGTTCGCCCCAATGCTTGTCGATCCTGCACTTCACGTTCAGCTTTACAAGCAAGATGGAATAAACGAGTGATATTAGTATACTCCTTATAGTCTAGAATGGTCTGAATCTCTCTATTTAATCCACCCAGAAAACGTGCAAGCATAGCTTCATTCTCCTCAACAATACCACATCTAATCATGCCAGTTTGTAATTCCTGATAATATTATTCTACAGAATTTTTTCCTTGTCTTAAACGCTGCAATTTTTGAAGCAATTCACGTTGATAATATGGTGGAACCCAACGCGTACGCATAGCAGTTTTCAAAGCAGCCCAAGTAGTTGGAATAGGATATAATCTACAATGTTCAGACCACCATACACATGCAAAACTAGTGAAAGCACAAACAGCAGCAGCAACTCGTCTCTCCTCAGGATATTGTAAACATGTAAATCGTTGTTCAGTTTCTAACTCCCAAGTAAGATATATATCAGGAACATATCTACCCTCAAATGGTGGAATATTCAATTTTAGTTTAGGAATATGGACATCATCGCGTACCTGAGGTGGTGGTGCAGGCCTACCATTACGAATATATACCTGAGGTCGACCTGCTGGTGGTGGTGCTGGTGGCTGCTCGTAGATCTGATTTTGATCAACCTCATCCTCATAATCGCCTGCATACTCATCATCCTCCTGGGTACCAGCAGGAGCAGTAGCAGGAGCCAAAGAAACACCAACAGCAGTAGCAGCGGCACCAGAATTTTGTCCTAGCTCAATAGGAACACGATGTGCTCGTCCATACTGATTCGGAAGGGGGCGTAGTTGTTGTTGTTGCAGAGGTGCGACAGGTGCAGCCGGTGGTGGAAGACGCGCAAGCAGTTCATTAAATCTGTTATCGAGCTTTGTTTGGAACGTCTTCTCAAGGCCAGTGATCTTCTCCATGGCCTCTTCAAAATTGTTCAGCACATCTTGTACCTGATGAGGACATCAATACAATTGTTACACCCACAACCCCTGCTGCTATACATACTGGACCAATTACTAGAGCTCGTGCACGCCAACTAAATTACCAGGTACTTTCGTTTCTTGGTAATGATTCTAATGTTCATGAGAATATGATGCTGCCTAAATTGGATACATTTGTTTTGCTTACAAATGAAGGGCCTAGCTTGGAGAAGGATGAACATTGGAGCAAGAACAAGCATGGAGATGATGGCATGCGCAAGGGAAACAAGAACGGAGTTACAAGTGATGATTTCAGGACTTTGAAGCCACCATAATGGGTGCATGAAGCCTTGGACGAAATATACAAGATGCCACTTCATAAATTTCGTCCCGAGGCTATTTTAGGTGCTGCGTCACCTTATTATTGGGCCAGGCCCATGTGATTTCGAAATACATAAGTATAGGCTATTTTTAGAGTCCGTATGTGTGGGGAAACAAGAGATAGGGTTGATTTCGGACCCCTCCACCAAGGGCCACGAAATTCCCCCCCTCTTCCTCCATATATACAGCCCTTAGGGCATCGTTTAGACTTTGGGTTTTGTTTAGATTAAAAGTTCGCCATAGCTGCAACTTCGCGTACTTCGTTTGTGTTCAACGACCAGACAAAGGCGTCACAGAACCCCACCTTGATCAATAAAGCTTTCATCTTATATTCGCAATATCCAGATTGCAATCTCAGTTTCTTGCTTGTTCTTCGTTTGCTCGCAGGAAACAGACCCTCGTGGTCAGGTTGATCGTGCTCCGGCGTGGTCAATAACCTCTCGGAGTTGGTTTAGCGATTGCTAAGGCGCGACGTCCTCGCACGTTCGTAGTCGGATCGTCAAAGTCGACTTCCACCAAAGCGAAATCCACCATCTCATCGAAAGACGGGACACCTTTGCCTCTATCACGATCTGGAACAATAGTATTTGGCACATCATGCAAGCGAATAATTTCACGAAAGAACAAATCAGCAACATTAACAGCATCATCGCTTTTATGACATGGTATAAAGTGTGCCATTTTCGAGAACCTATCCACGACAACAAATATGCTATCCCTCCCCTTCTTTGTTCGAGGTAAACTTAAAACAAAGTCCATAGATATATCCTCCCAAGGAACACTAGGTATAGGCAAAGGCATATATAAACCATGAGGATTGACTCGTGACTTAGCTTTTTGACATGTAGTGAAGCGAGCAACAAAACGCTCAACATCCCGTCTCATCTTTGGCCAAAAGAAATGTGTAGCAAGTATATCCTCCGTCTTCTTGACGCCAAAGTGTCCCATCAATCCTCCTCCATGCGCCTCCTGCAACAACAAAAGACGAACGGAGCTAGCTGGCATGCATAGCTTGTTAGCACGAAACACAAATCCATCATTAAGAACGAACTTGTTCCAAGTTCTCCCTTCCTTACAATTCTGCAATACATCTTTAAATTCAGCATCATGAACATATTGATCTTTGATGGTCTCCAAACCAAATATTTTGATGTCAAGTTGTGAAAGCATAGTATAACGACGAGACAATGCATCAGCAATGACATTTTCTTTACCCTTCTTGTGTTTAATGACATAAGGGAAAGTCTCAATGAATTCAACCCATTTAGCATGTCTACGGTTCAGTTTTGCTTGACTTTTAATGTGTTTCAAAGATTCATGATCAGAATGTATAACAAATTCCTTGGGCCATAAATAATGTTGCCATGTTTCTAAGCTCCGAACAAGAGCATATAATTCTTTGTCATAAGTAGAATAATTCAGACTAGGCCCACTCAATTTTTCAGAAAAGTATGCAACAGGTTTGCCATCTTGTAATAACACACCTCCTAATCCAATTCCACTAGCATCACATTCAAACTCAAAAGTCTTATTAAAATAAGGAAGTTGGAGTAAAGGAGCATGTGTCAACTTATCTTTCAATACCGTGAAGGCTTCTTCCTGTGCGATACCCCAAACAAAAGGCACATCCTTCTTTGTAAGCTCGTTGAGAGGTGCAGCAATGGTGCTGAAATCTCTCACAAAACGCCTATAGAAACCAGCGAGGCCAAGGAAACTCCTCACTTGTCTGACCGTTTTGCGCTGCGGCCAACTCTCAATAGCTTCAATCTTGGCTTTATCAACTTCAATTCCATGTGGAGTAACAACATAGCCAAGAAAAGATACTCGGTCGGTGCAAAAGGTGCACTTTCCAAGGTTACCAAACAAACGTGCATCACATAGAGCAGTAAAAACAACACGTAAATGTTCCAAATGTTCCTCCAAAGATTTGCTATAAATCAATATGTCATCAAAGTAAACTACCACAAATCGTCCAATGGAAGCACGTAAAACTTCGTTCATTAACTTCATGAAAGTAGTAGGTGCATTAGTTAACCCAAAAGGCATGACTAACCACTCATATAATCCAAACTTAGTTTTAAATGCTGTTTTCCATTCATCTCCCAATTTCATACGAATTTGATGATATCCACTACGCAAATCAACTTTGGAGAATATTGTAGAGCCACTCAATTCATCAAGCATATCATCTAGCCTAGGAATAGGATGACGATTACGAATAGTAATATTACTAATGCCTCTACAATCAACGCACATACACGACGTACCATCCTCTTTCGGCACTAAAATGATAGGAACAACACAAGGATTAAGGGATTCGCGTATATAACCTTTGTCGAGTAGTTCTTGTACTTGCCGCATAATCTCTTTCGTCCCCCCTGGATTGGTACGGTATGGTGCACGGTTGGGTAATGATGCACTGGGAATTAAGTCAATTTGATGCTCAATCCCTCGAATAGGTGGTAATCCCGGTGGCACATCTTCTGGAAAGACGTCAGCGAACTCCTGCAAAATGTTAGTGACAGCAGGAGGCAAAGAGGAAGGCACGTCCTCGAATGAAAATAATGCCTCTTTGCACACAAAAGCATAGCAAACGGATTTTGTGGCAAGTAAACATGCACTTTTCAATTTAATTTCCGAAGCAGCACTAGATGGTTTGTTATTAGGTTTCATTTGTTGCACAAATTCTTTTGCCATAATCTGATTTTCACTCTTATTTTTCTCCTGTTTTGCTTTATTAGCTCTATTAATATCATCTTTCAAAATGGATTCAGGAGTCATAGGAAGCAAAGTAATATTTTTATCCTTATGAACAAGAGTATACTGATTGTTTCTCCCATGGTGTACATAATTTTTATCAAGTTGCCATGGTCCACCAAGTAATAAGGAACATGCTTGCATAGGTACCACATCACAATCAACATAATCAGCATATGTAGAGATACTAAAATGCACACGAACAGTACGTGTTACCTTAACCTTGTCGCTGTTTTTGAACCATTGGATGTAGTAAGGATGTGGATGTGGTCTTGTGGTGAGAGATAGCTTCTCCACCATCTCCATGCTAGCCAAGTTATTGCAACTCCCTCTATCTATGATGACGCGAACAGAACGTTCCTTCACAACTCCCTTTGTATGGAACAAATTATGCCTCTGATTTTGCTCAGCTTGTGTGACCTGCACTCTCAAAACACGTTGAGCAACTAAACATTCATACCTATCAGCATCTTCACGAGCCATCTATTGCGTCTCATGATCAGAAACATCTCCATCATGTTCTTCACGTGTAATAAGAGCCAAAGTCTCCTCATCATAGTCACTAGCGGACTCATACCCACCATCCTCAGTAGCAATCATCACACACTGAGATTGGCATTCTCTCGCAAAATGTCCTCTTCCCTTACAATAACGACAAATAATATCACTTGTGTGCCCTGTTGATGCCATGGAAGAAGAAGAGCTCTGCGCAGGTCCGGCAGGTGTGCTCTTGGCAGATAGTGGTGGTTGTGCCTGCTTCTTGTATCACGGCTGGAGGTGGCACCTGATGGAGGTGCTGGTGGAGTGGAAGTAGAGGATGCACGTGGTGTCCATGATGAAGATCGACCTGCAGAAAAGTTAGTTCGCGCCAATGCCTGTCGATCCTGCACTTCATGTTCAGCTTTACAAGCAAGATGGAATAAACGAGTGATGTTAGTATACTCATTAATCCACCCATAAAACATGCAAGCATAGCTTCATTCTCCTCAACAATAACACATCTAATCATGCCAGTTTGTAATTCCTGATAATATTCTTCTACAGAATTTTTTCCTTGTCTTAAGCGCTGCAATTTTTGAAGTAATTCACGTTGATAATATGGTGGAACCCAACGAGTACGCATAGCAGTTTTCAAAGCAGCCCAAGTAGCTGGAATAGGATATAATCTACAATGTTCAGACCACCAAACACATGCAAAGCTAGTGAAAGCACAAATAGCAGCAAGAACACGTCTCTCCTCAGGATATTGTAAACATGTAAATCGTTGCTCAGTTTCTAACTCCCAAGTAAGATATATATCAGGAACATATCTACCCTCAAATGGTGGAATATTCAATTTTAGTTTAGGGAGATGGTCATGATCTCGTACCTGAGGGTGAGCCCTACCATTGCCATTATTTGCATGTGGACGACCTGGTGGTTGCGGTGCTGGTGGTGGCACGTAGTTCTGATTTTGTTCAACCTCATCCTCGTAATCTCCTGCAAAATCATCCTCCTCCGCATCAGCAGCAGGAGCCACAGAAGTATCAACAACATCACAAACAGTTTGGCCAGGTGCAAGAGGGAGACGGCTCGATCGGCGGAGGGCTGTTTCGTGATGTGGAGGTAGTCATTGTTGTTGTTGTTGTAGAGGTGCGTTAGGTGCAGCCGGTGGTGGTGGTGGAAGACGCGCGAGCAATTCATTAAACCTGTTATCGAGCTTTGTTTCGAACGTCTTCTCCATGCCATCTATCTTCTCCATGGCCTCTTCAAATCTGTTTAGCACATCTTGCACATGTCCACTCATCATTTGCTGAAATTTATCATGCAACTCCTTATTCATCAACTCATGATTTTTCATTTTTTGTTTGTGAAATCATTCTTTAGTTGTCAATACTTCTAATAGCATTACCCTCACTAATTAATATTTGTGTACACGAGGTGATGAAAACAATACCTAATAATCTACAATTGACAATGCTCCTATGGATTAACCAGCACACGTTTTCCTTTCCTTTACTTTACAATCACACACTTCCCTTTCCTTTACAATCACATACATATGTACAACACCAATTATCATAGTAAAAGGGGTGGGTATACATATAGGTACATGATAGAAACACTTCTTCATCATTGTTAGCTATTTGACTTTATGTTCAAGGCATCCCTAAGACCGACACTAAGGTTATACTGATGGCCTTTCTTCCCAAAACCTACGGTCGATTTTTGCATCATAGCCACAAACTCATTGTAATCTATGCGTCCATCCTGCAGGAACATTTCCCACCAAATATGTTTGTCAGATTCAAAAGACATGATTGAATGATATTTTGTTGTTATAGATAAAATCATGGTTAATAAAACTACAAGTGTATTGTTGATTGTTTATATTTGGTGATCTTACATTGTCCTGATCTACTTCGCCTATCATGTCCTCAAGTCGAACATCCTCAATCCCAAACTCGTCGCAAGCCTGTTGGAGCTCGTCAGCCGTGATGTATCCACTGCCATCCTTGTCAAAGTATTGGAAGGCAGCATATAGATGGTTGATAGAGGCGGGGTGTCCCGATCTTTCGATGAGATGATAACTATCGATTTGGTGGAGACGACTTTGATGATCCGACTGCAAACGTGCACGACGTTGCGCCTTAGCAATCGCTAAACCAATCTCCTGAGGTTACTGACGATGCTGGAAGCACGGTCAGCCTGACCACGAAGGTCTATTCCTGCAAGCAATCAAAGAACGAGCAAGAATATGATAAAGCAATCTGAATATTGCAAATATATATGAAGTATTGATAATGGTGGGGATCCGGAAGCGGTCTTGGTCTGGTCGTTGGACACAAACGAAGTACACGAAGTTGCAATGGCTAACTTTTAACTAAACAAATCCCAAGAAAAAGCTACTAGATGGATCTACTTATATAGGAGCAAGGGGTGGCGGACAAGGAGGTGGGACGACGTCCCAAGGCAGCCTAAAACTAAATCTAGGTCGTACAAGGCCAATGGGCCCAAGTGGAGGTGATGTAACACCTTTGGACTTGTAGTTTGACTCGGATTCTGCTGCAGCATCAGATTGTTTCGTCCACAACTCAACGCTCCGGACGAATTTGAAGGTGATTCCAATTGGGTTGGAAAGTGCACGAAATCTAGTTTCCAACAAAAAAAGAATCACCCAATTTGGAGTCCGTATGAAAAACTTGTGTGCGTTTTGAGTCAGGTGTGTCTCTGCAGTCCGAATCTGAATCCAGAACGTGAGAGACTTGGACTCTATCTTCTCTTGGGCCAAAAGTGACGTGAGAGAACTTTTTGGACAACAAATAAACATCTCTTTCTTCCTTATCTTCATATGTGGATTGTACAAATGTCCCATACACCTGCAATTAGACAAAACACAAAAGTGTGTGAAGTATTTTTGTTCTGGATAACATAAATAGATTATTGAATAGTTTGCACTAGAAATCACCTGACAAATATGCATATATGCAATATTTTTGGTCATATCCAAGGTAGTCATGTCCTCATCATCCTCCCCTTCTTGAAAATAAAGCCGTCCTCGGCGTTGCTTAATCTGAAATGTGGCTAACAAAAGAGACAAGGTGTACATGTTGTATATGTATATGTCATCCATTTTTACTTCCCTTGATTTTTGCATATATGACACATGAATAGATGAGTAACTTGCATAGTTCATAAAATCTAAAGCCAAAAAATTAGCACAAGAAGTAGAAGGCATGAAAATATTGCAACTCAGTTTGCACATATAAGTGAAGCTCTTATTCATTTCAAAAGATTGACAATGTTCATCATTAAACCATCCCAACATTGGTGAATAAACCTTACTTGCATCAAATTTACATGCTACAACATGCTTAAATAAGAAACATGCAATAAGTCATTCAACACAGAATCATCACCAAGATTAGAGGTCATATCAAAATGATTAAACATTGGTTCTTTTGCATCAATAGTTAATTCAATGGGTGCACTCAAAATTGTTGGTATTTCAGTTGTTTGATCACATGGCAAAGTCAAATTATCAACATAGTACTCGAAAATAGGTGGTGTGATCAAAGTAGTGGGTAGCTCATCAGATGGTGCATTCAAATTGACAAGGCATTCATCATTCTCATGTAGAGATGGAAGATCAGTACCTTTGTCATTACCTCTTATGATCAACTCAGATGATGTAGCCACTCTCGGGGGCGATGTGTCACATGGTGGAGGTGATGTAGTCCTGACAACAACGGATGAGGTTGTCATAGTATGCCTAGTAGTTGAAGGAACAATCATATCAACTCTTGGAATGTGCACCGTGCGCTTGTTCTCCTCGTGGCCAACACGTCGTTTTATTTCCTGTTCAGCTTTGCAAGCAAGATGAAACAAATGGTCCATAAGATAACACTCTTCATGAATTAGTATCTCTTGAATATCACGGTTTAATCCTCCCCAAAATCTATCCATAAAATCATCTTCACTTTCTTCTAAAGAGGAATGCAACAAGGTAGTTTGTAAATCATCATAATATTTTGTTACAGTTTCACTACCTTGTTTTAAGTGTTGCAACTTCTTAATCATGTCACGAGTATAATAAGCAGGGACGAAAGTATGTCGCATGGCAAGTTTCAAATCATCCCAAGTAGTAGGTATATAATCAAGGTGTAACCGACAATATTCACTCCACCAAACCAAAGCATAACAGTGAAAGAACCAACCGCAACCTTAACCTTTTTATGTTCATTGAAATTATGGGAAGCAAATATATGTTTTATGTCGAACTCCCATTCAATATATAAAGCAGGTTTAAAACGGCCATTAAATGGTGGTATAGATACATTAACCTGATCATGTGCATTTGGATGTTTGTGCACCTCTCGTGACGGTTGTGGTATTTGCAAAGGTGGTGGCACGTCTCCCGCGATCGACAAAGTCCATGAATTGACTATGGATCCTGTCATGATTAGTAGAACAAGAAACAAAACCCAAAAATAATGTTCCTATAACTACTAGGATGTGGTGGTAAAACGCTCACAGTAAAGCAAATATCAATGTCTTACAAGTTCTTACCATGCAGCAGGCGGTGATCGGCAACCAGCGGTGTCAAGTAACTCCGAATATTGAGTAAAGCGATTGCCAGGGGAGTGTACGTATACACGATGTAGAAATATGTGGAGCTGGGTTGGCTATATATGGTAGCAAAAGATTAGCAATAATCAATTCAAAGATGCAATGTTGAATAAACGCTCAACGACGGTACTGTGCTGGTCCTAGGCTAGACCGGACTAGAGACGCGAGCCTAGAACACTAATGAGGTCACGGCGTAGCACAACTAGCATCAATGAAGGATACTAAGTAGCTCTTGACAGCAAGATATAAGTGAAGATCACAACGACAGTGAAGATAATGATGAAAAACAACTGCCAAGCAGGATATACAACAACTCTCTCTCCAACTTTCCTCTTGAAAAGTTTGAGACAATTTTCTGATAAATTCTTTCAAAGAATGCTACTAACTCAAGCTTTCCAATGCAAAAAGAATCACTCAATTCCGAGTTGATATGAGGAGTCAAAGAATTCTAAAACTGGCCTGAAAAATTGGAACAAGCTGTGTTCATGAACTTCAGAGGGCAAAAAGACCTATTTAGAAGCCGATTTTGAGGTGTCAAATATTGACCTAGTTTCTGCAACTATTTAGATGCGGCTCGTCTCTAGCTTCAATTTGAGTACTCACGGAGCCAAAACGGACTTCGTATGATGAAGATACACCTGTTTTACTGAACAGTGCGCAAAACAGATTCCAATCCAAATTCAGGTACGAGATTGATTCTAGATAGATCCATTTTTTTTTCTTCTCTCTTTTTTTTCTCACGCTTTTTTTTTCTTTTTCTTCTCTCTCTTTTTCTTTTTTTTTCCTTTTTTCTCTTTTTTTTCTCTATCTTTTTTTTTCCCAAGACAAACTAGATAAGATGCAGATTGGATCAGGCGAAGATGTGAATGACCTCAACTATGATTATGACAATGAACAGTGCGTAGCACGTGGTGGAAATTAATAGATGGGATGGTGGACAGCGGAAGGGATAATGATGCAGCGGCGGCGTGACTAATGTGAACAGAACTCGAAACTCTAAAGGAACTAGACGCTAAGACCAGCAACTTACACGACAATGCAACCGATAATTCAACTATGCAAGCAATGAATAGAAAATTGCAAAGGCTCAGACTGGCTTGGATAAAGGATGAACAGATCTAACTTTTTTTTGTGTGGCTTTTTCTTGGACAATAGGTAAGAAAATAAATATAATCTAGGAAAAACTGGAAATTCTCACCGAGCAACCTGAAAACTGATACCAATTGATAGAGGCGGGGTGTCCCGATCTTTCGATGAGATGATAACTATCGATTTGGTGGAGACGACTTTGATGATCCGACTACAAACGTGCACGACGTTGCGCCTTAGCAATCGCTAAACCAATCTCCTGAGGTTACTGACGATGCTGGAAGCACGGTCAGCCTGACCACGAAGGTCTATTCCTGCAAGCAATCAAAGAACGAGCAAGAATATGATAAAGCAATCTGAATATTGCAAATATATATGAAGTATTGATAATGGTGGGGATCCGGAAGCGGTCTTGGTCTGGTCGTTGGACACAAACGAAGTACACGAAGTTGCAATGGCTAACTTTTAACTAAACAAATCCCAAGAAAAAGCTACTAGATGGATCTACTTATATAGGAGCAAGGGGTGGCAGCCAAGGAGGTGGGAGGACGTCCCAAGGCAGCCTAAAACTAAATCTAGGTCGTACAAGGCCAATGGGCCCAAGTGGAGGTGATGTAACACCTTTGGACTTGTAGTTTGACTTGGATTCTGCTGCAGCATCAGATTGTTTCGTCCACAACTCAACGCTCCGGACGAATTTGAAGGTGATTCCAATTGGGTTGGAAAGTGCACAAAATCTAGTTTCCAACAAAAAAAGAATCACCCAATTCGGAGTCCGTATGAAAAACTTGTGTGCGTTTTGAGTCAGGTGTGTCTCTGCAGTCCGAATCTGAATCCAGAACGTGAGAAACTTGGACTCTATCTTCTCTTGGGCCAAAAGTGACGTGAGAGAACTTTTTGGACAGCAAATAAACATCTCTTTCTTCCTTATCTTCATATGTGGATTGTACAAATGTCCCATACACCTGCAATTAGACAAAACACAAAAGTGTGTGAAGTATTTTTGTCCTGGATAACATAAATAGATTATTGAATAGTTTGCACTAGAAATCACCTGACAAATATGCATATATGCAATATTTTTGGTCATATCCAAGGTAGTCATGTCCTCATCAATGGTGATAGAGGCAAAGGTGTCCCGTCTTTCGATGAGATGATGGATATCGCTTTGGTGGCAGTCGACTTTGACGATCCGACTACGAACGTGCGAGGACGTCGCACCTTAGCAATCGCTAACCAACTCCGAGAGGTTATTGACCACGCCGGAGCACGATCAACCTGACCACGAGGGTCTGTTTCCTGCGAGCAAACGAAGAACCAGCAAGAAACTGAGATTGAACTCTGGATATTGCGAATATAAGATGAAAGCTTTATTGATCAAGGTGGGGTTCTGTGACGCCTTTGTTTGGTCGTTGAACACAAACGAAGTACGCGAAGTTGCAGCTATGGCGAACTTTTAATCTAAACAAAACCCAAAGTCTAAACGGTGCCCTAAGGGCTGTATATATGGAGGAAGAGAGGGGGAATTTCGTGGCCCTTGGTGGAGGGGTCCGAAATCAACCCTATCTCTTGTTTCCCCACACATACGGACTCTAAAAATAGCCTATACTTATGTATTTCGAAATTACATGGGCCTGGCCCAATAAAAAGGTGATGCAGCACCTATAATAGCCTCGGGACGAAATTTATGAAGTGGCATCTTGTATATTTCGTCCAAGGCTTCATGCACCCATTATGGTGGCTTCAAAGTCCTGAAATCATCACTTGTAACTCCGTTCTTGTTCCCCTTGCGCATGGCATCATCTTCATGCTTGTTCTTGCTCCAATGTTCATCCTTGTCCAAGCTAGGCCCTTCATTTGTAAGCAAAACAAATGTATCCAATTTAGGCAGCATCATATTCTCATGAACATTAGAATCATTACCAAGAAACGAAAGTACCTGATAATTTAATTGGCCTGCGCGAGCTCTAGTAATTGGTCCCGTATATGTAGCAGTAGGGGCTGTGGGTGTAACAATGGTATTGATGTCCTCATCATCCTCCCCTTCTTGAAATGAAGTCGTCCTCGACGGAAACTCATCTTCCTCATCCAAATAAGGCTTCAAATCTGCAATGTTAAAAGTGGGACTAACCCCAAAATCTGCAGGCAGCTCAAGTTTATATGCATTATCATTTATTTTCTCTAACACCTTAAAGGGACCATCAGCACGTGGCATTAGCTTTGATTTGCGCAAATCAGGAAATCTATCCTTACGCAAATGTAACCAAACAAGATCTCCAGGTGCAAACACAACATGTTTTCTACCCTTATCTCCAGCAAGTTTATATTTAGCATTCATACGCTTAATGTTTTCCTTAGTTAACTCATGCATTTTTAAAATCAATTTAGCACGTTGTTTAGCATCAAAATTAACCTTCTCCGAAGATGGAAGAGGCAACAAATCAATTGGTGCACGAGGTAGGAAACCATACACAACTTCAAAAGGGCACATCTTAGTAGTAGAATGCAATGAACGATTATAAGCAAATTCAATATGAGGCAAGCATTCCTCCCACATTTTCTTATTATTCTTCGAAACAGCCCTAAGCATAGTAGACAACGTTCTATTGACTACTTCAGTTTGTCCATCAGTTTGGGGGTGACAAGTAGTACTAAAAAGCAGTTTAGTTCCCAACTTAGCCCATAAACATCTCCAAAAGTGGCTAAGAAATTTAGTATCACGATCTGAAACAATAGTATTTGGCACACCATGCAAGCGAATAATTTCACGAAAGAACAAATCAGCAACATTAACAGCATCATCGCTTTTATGACATGGTATAAAGTGTGCCATTTTCGAGAATCTATCCACGACAACAAATATGCTATCCCTCTGATAGAGGCAAAGGTGTCCCGTCTTTCGATGAGATGATGGATATCGCTTTGGTGGAAGTTGACTTTGACAATCCGACTACGAACGTGCGAGGACGTCGCGCCTTAGCAATCGCTAAACCAACTCCGAGAGGTTATTGACCACGCCGGAGCATGATCAACCTGACCACGAGGGTCTGTTTCCTGCGAGCAAACGAAGAACAAGCAAGAAACTGAGATTGCAATCTGGATATTGCGAATATAAGATGAAAGCTTTATTGATCAAGGTGGGGTTCTGTGACGCCTTTGTCTGGTCGTTGAACACAAACGAAGTACGCGAAGTTGCAGCTATGGCGAACTTTTAATCTAAACAAAACCCAAGGAAAAGCTACTAGATGGATCTACTTATATAGGAGCAAGGGGTGGCGGCCAAGGAGGTGGGAGGACGTCCCAAGGCAGCCTAAAACTAAATCTAGGTCGTACAAGGCCAATGGGCCCAAGTGGAGGTGATGTAACACCTTTGGACTTGTAGTTTGACTCGGATTCTGCTGCAGCATCAGATTGTTTCGTCTACAACTCAACGCTCCGGTCGAATTTGAAGGTGATTCCAATTGGGTTGGAAAGTGCACGAAATCATGTTTCCAACAAAAGAAGAATCACCCAATTCGGTGTCCGTATGAAAAACTTGTGTGCATTTTGAGTCAGGTATGTCTGTGCAGTCCGAATCTGAATCCAGAACGTGAGAGACTTGGACTCTATCTTCTCTTGGGCCAAAAGTGACGTGAGAGAACTTTTTGGGCAGGAAATAAACATCTCTTTCTTCCTTATCTTCATATGTGGATTGTACAAATGTCCCATACACCTGCAATTAGACAAAACACAAAAGTGTGTGAAGTATTTTTGTTCTGGATAACACAAATAGATTATTGAATAGTTTGCACTAGAAATCACCTGACAAATATGCATATATGCAATATTTTTGGTCATATCCAAGGTAGTCATGTCCTCATCATCCTCCCCTTCTTGAAAATAAAGCCGTCCTCGGCATTGCTTAATCTGAAATGTGGCTAACAAAAGAGACAAGATGTACATGTTGTATATGTATATGTCATCCATTTTTACTTCCCTTGATTTTTGCATATATGACACATGAATAGATGAGTAACTTGCATAGTTCATAAAATCTAAAGCCAAAAAATTAGCACAAGAAGTAGAAGGCATGAAAATATTGCAACTCAGTTTGCACATATAATTGAAGCTCTTATTCATTTCAAAAGATTGACAATGTTCATCATTAAACCATCCCAACACTGGTGAATAAACCTTACTTGCATCAAATTTACATGCTACAACATGCTTAAATAAGCAAACATGCAATAAGTCATTCAACACAGAATCATCACCAAGATTAGAGGTCATATCAAAATGATTAAACATTGGTTCTTTTGCATCGATAGTTAATTCAATGGGTGCACTCAAAATTGTTGGTATTTCAGTTGTTTGATCACATGGCAAAGTCAAATTATCAACGTAGTCCTCTAAAATAGGTGGTGTGATCAAAGTAGTGGGTAGCTCATCAGATGGTGCATTCAAATTGACAAGGCATTCATCATTCTTATGTAGAGATGGAAGATCAGTACCTTTGTCATTACCTCTTATGATCAACTCAGATGATGTAGCCACTCTCGGGGGTGATGTGTCACATGGTGGAGGTGATGTAGTCCTGACAACAACGGATGTGGTTGTCATAGTATGCCTAGTAGTTGAAGGAACAATCATATCAACTCTTGGAATGTGCACCGTGCGCTTGTTCTCCTCGTGGCCAACACGTCGTTTTATTTCCTGTTCAGCTTTGCGAGCAAGATGAAACAAATGGTCCATAGGATAACACTCTTCATGAATTAGTATCTCTTGAATATCACGGTTTAATCCTCCCCAAAATCTATCCATAAAATCATCTTCACTTTCTTCTAAAGAGGAATGCAACAAGGTAGTTTGTAAATCATCATAATATTTTGTTACAGTTTCACTACCTTGTTTTAAGTGTTGCAACTTCTTAATCATGTCACGAGTATAATAAGCAGGGACGAAAGTATGTCGCATGGCAAGTTTCAAATCATCCCAAGTAGTAGGTATATAATCAGGGTGTAACCGACAATATTCACTCCACCAAACCAAAGCATAACCAGTGAAAGAACCAACCGCAACCTTAACCTTTTTATGTTCATTGAAATTATGGGAAGCAAATATATTTTTTATGTCGAACTCCCATTCAATATATAAAGCAGGTTTAAAACGGCCATTAAATGGTGGTATAGATACATTAACCTCATCATGTGCATTTGGATGTTTGTGCACCTCTCGTGACGGTTGTGGTATTTGCAAAGGTGGTGGCACGTCTCCCGCGATCGACAAAGCCCATGAATTGACTCTGGATCCTGTCATGATTAGTAGAACAAGAAACAAAACCCAAAAATAATGTTCCTATAATTACTAGGATGTGGTGGTAAAACGCTCACAGTAAAGCAAATATCAATGTCTTACAAGTTCTTATCATGCAGCAGGCGGTGATCGGCAACCAGCGGTGTCAAGTAACTCCGAATATTGAGTAAAGCGATTGCCAGGGGAGCGTACGTATACACGGTGTAGAAATATGTGGAGCTGGGTTGGCTATATATGGTAGCAAAAGATTAGCAATAATCAATTCAAAGATGCAATGTTGAATAAACGCTCAACGACGGTACTGTGCTGGTCCTAGGCTACACCGGACTAGAGACGCGAGCCTAGAACACTAATGAGGTCATGGCGTAGCACAACTAGCATCAATGAAGGATACTAAGTAGCTCTTGACAGCAAGATATAAGTGAAGATCACAACGGCAGTGAAGATAATGATGAAAAACAACTGCCAAGCAGGATATACAACAACTCTCTCTCCAACTTTCCTCTTGAAAAGTTTGAGACAATTTTCTGATAAATTCTTTCAAAGAATGCTACTAACTCAAGCTTTCCAATGCAAAAAGAATCACTCAATTCCGAGTTGATATGAGGAGTCAAAGAATTCTAAAACTGGCCTGAAAAATTGGAACATGTTGTGTTCACGAACTTCGGAGGGCAAAAAGACCTATTTAGAAGCCGATTTTGAGGTGTCAAATATTGAACTAGCTTCTGCAACTATTTAGATGCGGCTCGTCGCTATCTTCAATTTGAGTACTCATGGAGCCAAAACTGACTTCGTATGACGAAGATACACCTGTTTTACTGAACAGTGCGCAAAACAGATTCCAATCCGAATTCAGGTACGAGATTGATCCTAGATAGATCCAATTTTTTTTCTTCTCTCTTTTTTTTCTCACGCCTTTTTTTTCTTTTTCTTCTCCCTCTTTTTCTTTTTTTTTCTTTCCTTTTTTCTCTTTTTTTTCTTTATCTTCTTTTTCTCCCTCTTTCCAAGACAAACTAGATAAGATGCAGATTCGATCAGGCGAAGATGTGAGTGACCTCAACTATGATTATGACAATAAACAGTGCATAGCATATGGTGGAAATTGGTGGATGGGATGGTGGACAGCGGATGGGATAATGATGCAGCGGCTGCGTGACTAATGTGAACAGAACTCGAAACTCTAAAGGAACTAGACACTAAGACCAGCAACTCGACACGGTGATGCAACCGATAATTCAATAATGCAAACAATGAAAAGAAAATTGCAAAGGCTCAGTCTGGCTAGGAGAAAGGATGAATAGATCTAACTTTTGTTTTGTGGCTTTTTCTTGGACAATAGGTAAGAAAATAAATCTAATCTAGGAAAAACTGGAAATTCTCACCGAGCAACCTGAAAACTGATACCACTTGATAGAGGCAAAGGTGTCCCGTCTTTCGATGAGATGATGGATATCGCTTTGGTGGCAGTCGACTTTGACGATCCGACTACGAACGTGCGAGGACGTCGTGCCTTAGCAATCGCTAAACCAACTCCGAGAGGTTATTGACCATGCCGGAGCACGATCAACCTAACCACGAGGGTCTGTTTCCTGCGAGCAAACGAAGAACAAGCAAGAAACTGAGATTGCAATCTGGATATTGCGAATATAAGATGAAAGCTTTATTGATCAAGGTGGGGTTCTGTGACGCCTTTGTCTGGTCGTTGAACACAAACGAAGTACGCGAAGTTGCAGCTATGGCGAACTTTTAATCTAAACAAAACCCAAGGAAAAGCTACTAGATGGATCTACTTATATAGGAGCAAGGGGTGGCGGCCAAGGAGGTGGGAGGACGTCCCAAGGCAGCCTAAAACTAAATCTAGGTCGTACAAGGCCAATGGGCCCAAGTGGAGGTGATGTAACACCTTTGGACTTGTAGTTTGACTCGGATTCTGCTGCAGCATCAGATTGTTTCGTCCACAACTCAACGCTCCGGACGAATTTGAAGGTGATTCCAATTGGGTTGGAAAGTGCACGAAATCTTGTTTCCAACAAAAAAAGAATCACCCAATTCGGTGTCCGTATGAAAAACTTGTGTGCGTTTTGAGTCAGGTATGTCTGTGCAGTCCGAATCTGAATCCAGAACGTGAGAGACTTGGACTCTATCTTCTCTTGGGCCAAAAGTGACGTGAGAGAACTTTTTGGGCAGCAAATAAACATCTCTTTCTTCCTTATCTTCATATGTGGATTGTACAAATGTCCCATACACCTGCAATTAGACAAAACACAAAAGTGTGTGAAGTATTTTTGTTCTGGATAACACAAATAGATTATTGAATAGTTTGCACTAGAAATCACCTGACAAATATGCATATATGCAATATTTTTGGTCATATCCAAGGTAGTCATGTCCTCATCAAGAGTGGCAGCTATGAACTCTCCATAGTCTATGGTACCACTGTTGTCAATATCGGCCTAAAGAATGAAGTGAAAAAAATGAAAAATTACATCACTTTTGGGTTACAAGTAGTAGCGAAGTTAATCAATATACCAATGTTCCATCATCTTTACAATTACCATAACATGTAATACTTTGATTGATCAATACCTACTACCAAATGCAAGAACTTGACTCGTAATTATTTTGTGTGAGCTGAATTAGCTATAATTTAGATGATGCATCATATTGGTTATTGTGTTTGTTTGATTCTTCTCTATAATTTAAATGGAAGACTATGAGTCCTAAAGGATTATGAACATCCTAATACACAAGCACACACACCCACCCACCCACCCCGTCTGCATGTTGTCACTTCATGCCTCCAAACGTCCAGCTACTACTTGTGTCGCTATATTTACTTCTCTTGTTGTTGATAGATCAATATGCAAGCAGGCAAGAGAAAGTGGAGAGGAATACATCCACTAAGTCGTCCTGAGTCAACAATGGGAAGATGTAACTGTTGGAACCAAAAAAACTATTGGAATGTGCCCACATCCCGCTCGTTAGGTGGCTAGCCATGTAGTCAGCGTCATCCGCATCTCCAACAACTGCATGCAGTTCGTCCTTATCTTCTCCTGCATGCTATTGATAACCGGCTAATGCCGTTGTACTCTCCCACGCCTCACTTCCTTCTCTCAAGTAAATTGTATATATGTACGCCTGATGCATGAATACAACCAGCGTGTGAGAGCGCATAACTCAACTTGGTATCAGACGCAGGTACCTCCGATCCTCCTCTCTCTCAACACTTCTGCCATGCATGGCCTTCTTTGCCGCACTCGTTCGGCCGACTTCGACGCGCTGGCTTCCGATCAGTTCGCCCCCGTCCCGCTCGCCACCGCTGCACCCGCCGCGGTCACCCAGTCCCAGGCCGCGTTGTCACCGCGGCCCCAGCTCCGCGCCATGTGCACCTCGGCGATCTAGGCAAGGCACCTATGTCTGAAGGCTCTGCGGCCCCTTCCTCCCCCGCGCGGCGCCCCCTGCGGCGCCTCTCGCCTCCGCGCCGCCCACGGGCGACCTCCGGACTGCCGGTAGCACCCCTGCCCCGCGTCTTGGCAACCTCGACAATGTCATCATTCCCCACCTTGGCCTTGGCAGCTTTGACGCCCGTCCTTCCTCCTCTGCCGGCCTCCCGCCCTTGATCGCGCATTACTTCACCACCAGACTACACCTCGAGTCCGGTAACTACTCGCGTTGGCGTCAACTTTTTTACATCATTACTTGCAAGCACGAGGTGCAACACCACCTCGACGCCGCTACCGAGCCACTTGGCCAGAGCGCCGTGTGGCGCAACGACAATTTGACGTTGGTGCTGTGGCTGCATGCGTCATCGCCGAGGAGCTCATGGACATCGTGGCGTCTCCGGCCAGCTCCGCCCACGACATCTAGACCCAGCTTCACGTCCTCTTCATCGACAACCAGCTGGGTCATGCCGTCATCCTCGACGCTGAGATTCGAAACATCGTCCAGGGTGACCTCTCCGTCGCCGAGTATAGCCGCAGGTTCAAGTCCCTAGCTGACGCGCTCGAAGATGTTGGCGAGCACATCTCCAATCAGGCCCTCACTCCACAGCTCATCCGCGGGCTCAACAGCAAGTTCCAGATCATGGCGGCGCTCCTCCCAATGCAGTCGCCATTCCCCACCTTCTTGCAGGCTCGCTCTCGCCTCCTCGTGGAGGAAATCTCTGCCAATGAGAGGCCTCAGCTGGACGGCCATCCGAAGCTCCCCGCCGCTGCGCTCAACATCAGGCACGGGCCGAGCGGCGGCTCCTCCTCCTCTGATTGCGGATCGGGTGGTGACTCTGCCAACAAGGGCAAAGGCCCTGCTGCCTCCAACCAGCGACAAGGGCAGCACCGTCATCATCCTCGAGCGGGCCCACCTCGGAGCAGTACAACCAGCTGTATGCTTCTCTCCAGGGCCTCTCCATGCAACAGCAGCACGTCGGCGGCACGCCGGACTGGTTCCTCGACACGGGTGCTACGTCGCACATCGTTGGTAAGATGGACCTCCTCACCTTGTTTGGTTCTCCTTCATTGCGTCATTCCACTAGCATCTTAGTAGGCAACGGTTCTCATCTCCCCATTATTGTCGTAGGCTCTACCTCTCTTTCTAATTTTACACTGAATGACGTACATATATCTCCTACCATCATCAAGAACTTAATTTCTGTACATCATTTCACTCATGATAATTTTTGCTCCATCACTTTTGACCCCTTCGGTTTTTTCGTGAAGGACCTAGCCATGGGGAAGCTAATCATGAGGTCCAATAGCCATGGGGACCTCTATCCTTTCTTCAACAACTCCGGCGTCCAAGCGGTGCTCTCGGTCGTCACCGATGACATATGGCATCTTCGTTTAGGGCATGCTAGCAATAAATCAGTTTCCCTCCTAGCACGTGATTTCCTTCCAAATTGTAATAAAGATATGCCTAGTACTTCCATTTGCTCGTCATGTAAACTAGGCAAGCAGCCTCGGCTACCCTTTTCCCATTCCATATCAAAAACAAGTGCACCTTGTCAATTAGTACATTGTGACTTGTGGACCTCGCCAGTGCATAGTTTTTCTAGTTTTCAGTATTATCTAGTGATTCTCGATGACTACTCACACTACTCCTGGACGTTCCCATTGCGCGGCAAATCTGACACCACCGACACCATCACTCGCTTATTTGCGTATGTTCTCACACAATTTCACGTTACAATTCAATGTATGCAATGCGACAACGGGGGCGAGTTTCTCACTTCTTCCTTGCGTGAGCTCTTCTTTAGATACGGTGCTTCCTTCCGTTTATCTTGTCCCCACACCTCTCCGCAAAACGGGAAGGACGAACGCCTTATACGCACAACCAACGATGTTCTCTGTGTGCTCCTCATCCACGCCCACCTCCCATCCCATTTTGGGTCCAAGCACTCCATACCGCCACCTACATCCTCAACTGTCCTCCCTCGTCGGCCATCAATTTCGTGACGCTGCACTTCGCTCTTCTTGGCCAACATCCCACATACGACCACATGCATGACTTTGGGTGTCTTTGTTTCCCCAACACCATGGCCACTAGTCCGCATAAACTCGCTCCACATTCATCCCGTTGTGTTTTCCTCGGGTATCCTCTAGAGCACAAGGGCTACCAGTGTCTTGACCTATCTACTCGCAAGGTGATTATTTCCCGGCACGTTACGTTCGACGAGAGTGTTTTCCCCTACTTCTCTGTCGATCACCCATGCTCCTCCGTGCTTCCCTTGGACATAGAAAATCCCACCCCGATCTGCCCCGTAACCTATGCGCCAACCTCGTACGGACCACCGGGATCCATGCGTGTCCTTCCTACCAGCTCCACCTCTTAGCCAATCCCTCGGACGCCCCTGCCCTCACCAACCGCACCACGGGACCCGCCCCCCATGCATGCCTCCTCTCCACCACTCAGCCGACTGCAAAACCCCCGCACACCAGCCCGCTGGACCCGCCACCCACGCCCCCAGCTGCCAGCCCTCTGGCCTCCTCGCCTCGCACGCCTCACTCCCCACCTGCGCCTGACCCTACATGCAAACGCGCCACCCCACCAGTACCTGCCCCAGAGACCTCCCATGCAGCCAGTCCATGCGCACCACTTGTCGATTCTCTCCCCCCACGCGTTGTTCCAATTGCACCACCGGAGAACCTCCATCGTATGCGCACCCGCGGCAAATCTGGCTTTGCCCAGCCCAAGGCACTTCACGCCTCGACACCCTCCATCAGTCCCACTCCCTCCTCCTACCGTGCTGCCCTTCGAGACCCAAACTGGTATGTTGCGATGCTAGAGGAATATAACACACTGATGCAGGATAATACTTGGTGGTTAGTGTCTCGTCCTGAAGGTGCCAATGTTGTTACATGGAAGTGGATTTTCCGGTACAAGTTTCATCCAGACGGCATGCTCACCTGGTACAAGGCGCGGTGGGTACTTCGCAGTTTCATGCAACAGGACGGCATCGACTACGCCGAGACTTTCAGTCCCATGGTCAAACCGGCAACCATTCAGACTGTTCTGAGCCTCGCCGCCGGCAAGGCGTGGCCCATAGATCAGCTGGACGTCAAGAACGCCTTCCTCGGCCATCTTGTGGAGACGGTCTACAGCCGCCAGCCTTCCGGCTTCGTCAACACCTCCTCGCCCTCGCATGTGCACCGGCTGAACCATTCTCTCTACGGTATCAAGCAGGCGCCTTGGGCGTGGTTCACTAGGTTCACGATGTACTTGCGGACGGTTGGCTTCATCGCGTCACGGGCGGACTCGTCGCTCTTCGTCCTTCGGCGTGGTGCTCACCTCACCTACTTGCTCCTCTACGTCAACGGCATCATCCTCACCGCCAGCTCGGGCGCGGTACTCAACTCTGTCATCCAGGCTCTTCACCGCGAGTTCTCTATGACCGATCTCGGTGCATTCCACCACTTCCTTAGCATCAACGTCACCGCCACCGCGCGCGGCTTGTTCCTTTCCCAGGAACAATACGCCCTAGAGATCCTCGACCGTGCCGGCATACTCAACTGCAAGCCCATCTCCACTCCGGTCGACACGCTGGCCAAGCTCTCCACCGACACTGGCCCGCTCTTCCACAACCCGTCGCTCTACCATAGCCTGGCCGGGGCACTACAGTACATCACGTTGACGCGGCCCGATCTCTCTTATGCCGTCCAACAGTGTTGTATGTTCATGCATGCCCCCCACGATTGCCACTTTCAGCTCGTGAAGCGCATTCTTCGGTACCTGTGTGGCACGACTCATCTCAGGCTTCGGATCCATCGCGACGCCGGCACTGAGCTCGTGGCTTACTCTAACGCCGACTGGGCTGGCTGCCCAGACACGCGCAAGTCCACATTAGGCTATTGTGTCTTCCTCGACTCCAACCTCCTCACATGGTCATCCAAACGGCAGAGCACCGTTTCTCGTTCGAGTGCCAAGGCCGAGTACAGGGCGGTCGCCAACGCGGTCGCCGAGTCGGTATGGCTCCGCCAGCTACTTGGTGAGCTTCACCAACCGCCATCCCGTGCCACGGTCATCTACTAAGACAAGATCAGTGTTGTGTACATGTCGAGCAACCCGGTGCAACACGAACGCACGAAGCACATCGAGATCGATCTCCACTTTGTGCGCGAGCGTGTGGCTCTGGGTGAGATCCGCGTTCTCCACGTACCGACGAGCTCGTGGTTCGCCGACATCTTCACCAAGGGGCTACCAACGGGCGTCTTCCTCGAC
>NW_025228062.1:248830-290499 GCF_018294505.1 Triticum aestivum
TAACACCTTAAAGGGACCATCAGCACGTGGCATTAGCTTTGATTTGCGCAAATCAGGAAATCTATCCTTACACAAATGTAACCAAACAAGATCTCCAGGTGCAAACACAACATGTTTTCTACCCTTATCTCCAGCAAGTTTATATTTAGCATTCATACGCTCAATGTTTTCCTTAGTTAACTCATGCATTTTTAAAATCAATTCAGCACGTTGTTTAGCATCAAAATTAACCTTCTCCGAAGATGGAAGAGGCAACAAATCAATAGGTGCACGAGGTAGGAAACCATACACAACTTCAAAAGGGCACATCTTAGTAGTAGAATGCAATGAACGATTATAAGCAAATTCAATATGAGGCAAGGATTCCTCCCACATTTTCTTATTATTCTTCAAAACAGCCCTAAGCATAGTAGACAACATTCTATTGACTACTTCAGTTTGTCCATCAGTTTGGGGGTGACAAGTAGTACTAAAAAGCAGTTTAGTCCCCAACTTAGCACATAAACATCTCCAAAAGTGGCTAAGAAATTTAGTATCACGATCTGAAACAATAGTATTTGGCACACCATGCAAGCGAATAATTTCACGAAAGAACAAATCAGCAACATTAACAGCATCATCGCTTTTATGACATGGTATAAAGTGTGCCATTTTCGAGAATCTATCCACGACAACAAATATGCTATCCCTCCCCTTCTTTGTTCGAGGTAAACCTAAAACAAAGTCCATAGATATATCCTCCCAAGGAACACTAGGTATAGGCAAAGGCATATATAAACCATGAGGATTGAGTCGTGACTTAGCTTTTTGACATGTAGTGCATCGAGCAATGAAACGCTCAACATCCCGTCTCATCTTTGGCCAAAAGAAATGTGTAGCAAGTACGTCCTCCGTCTTCTTCACGCCAAAGTGTCCCATTAATCCTCCTCCATGCGCCTCCTGCAACAACAAAAGACGAACGGAGCTAGCTGGAATGCATAGCTTGTTAGCACGAAACACAAATCCATCGTTAACGACAAACTTGTTCCACATTCTTCCTTCTTTACAATTCTGCATTACATCTTTAAAATCAGCATCATGCACATATTGATCTTTGATGGTCTCCAAACCAAATATTTTAAAGTCAAGTTGTGAAAGCATAGTATAGCGACGAGACAATGCATCAGCAATAACATTTTCTTTGCCCTTCTTGTGTTTAATGACATAAGGGAAAGTCTCAATGAATTCAACCCATTTAGCATGTCTACGATTCAGTTTAGCTTGACTTTTAATATGTTTCAAAGATTCATGATCAGAATGTATAACAAATTCTTTGGGCCATAAATAATGTTGCCATGTTTCTAAAGTCCGAACAAGAGCATATAATTCTTTATCATAAGTAGAATAATTCAGACTAGGCCCACTCAATTTTTCAGAAAAGTATGCAACAGGTTTGCCATCTTGTAATAACACACCTCCTAATCCAATTCCACTAGCATCACATTCAAGCTCAAAAGTCTTATTAAAATCAGGAAGTTGGAGTAAAGGAGCATGTGTCAACTTATCTTTCAATACCGTGAAGGCTTCTTCCTGTGCGGTACTGATAGAGGCAAAGGTGTCCCGTCTTTCGATGAGATGGTGGATTTCGCTTTGGTGGAAGTCGACTTTGACGATCCGACTACGAACGTGCGAGGACGTCGCGCCTTAGCAATCGCTAAACCAACTCCGAGAGGTTATTGACCACGCCGGAGCACGATCAACCTGACCACGAGGGTCTGTTTCCTGCGAGCAAACGAAGAACAAGCAAGAAACTGAGATTGCAATCTGGATATTGCGAATATAAGATGAAAGCTTTATTGATCAAGGTGGGGTTCTGTGACGCCTTTGTCTGGTCGTTGAACACAAACGAAGTACGCGAAGTTGCAGCTATGGCGAACTTTTAATCTAAACAAAACCCAAAGTCTAAACGATGCCCTAAGGGCTGTATATATGGAGGAAGAGGGGGGAATTTCGTGGCCCTTGGTGGAGGGGTCCGAAATCAACCCTATCTCTTGTTTCCCCACACATACGGACTCTAAAAATAGCCTATACTTATGTATTTCGAAATTACATGGGCCTGTGATAGAGGCAAAGGTGTCCCGTCTTTCGATGAGATGATGGATATCGCTTTGGTGGAAGTCGACTTTGACGATCCGACTACGAACGTGCGAGGACGTCGCGCCTTAGCAATCGCTAAACCAACTCCGAGAGGTTATTGACCACGCCGGAGCACGATCAACCTGACCACGAGGGTCTGTTTCCTGCGAGCAAACGAAGAACAAGCAAGAAACTGAGATTGCAATCTGGATATTGCGAATATAAGATGAAAGCTTTATTGATCAAGGTGGGGTTCTGTGACGCCTTTGTCTGGTCGTTGAACACAAACGAAGTACGCGAAGTTGCAGCTATGGCGAACTTTTAATCTAAACAAAACCCAAAGTCTAAACGATGCCCTAAGGGCTGTATATATGGAGGAAGAGGGGGGAATTTCGTGGCCCTTGGTGGAGGGGTCCGAAATCAACCCTATCTCTTGTTTCCCCACACATACGGACTCTAAAAATAGCCTATACTTATGTATTTCGAAAGTACATGGGCCTGGCCCAATAATAAGGTGACGCAGCACCTAAAATAGCCTCGGGACGAAATTTATGAAGTGGCATCTTGTATATTTCGTCCAAGGCTTCATGCACCCATTATGGTGGCTTCAAAGTCCTGAAATCATCACTTGTAACTCCGTTCTTGTTTCCCTTGCGCATGCCATCATCTCCATGCTTGTTCTTGCTCCAATGTTCATCCTTCTCCAAGCTAGGCCCTTCATTTGTAAGCAAAACAAATGTATCCAATTTAGGCAGCATCATATTCTCATGAACATTAGAATCATTAGCAAGAAACGAAAGTACCTGGTAATTTAGTTGGCGTGCACGAGCTCTAGTAATTGGTCCAGTATGTATAGCAGCAGGGGCTGTGGGTGTAACAATTGTATTGATGTCCTCATCATCCTCCCCTTCTTGAAATGAAGTCGTCCTCGACGGAAGTTCATCTTCCTCACCCAAATAAGGCTTCAAATCTGCAATGTTAAAAGTGGGACTAACCCCAAAATCTGCAGGCAGCTCAAGTTTATATGCATTATCATTTATTTTCTCTAACACCTTAAAGGGACCATCAGCACGTGGCATTAGCTTTGATTTGCACAAATCAGGAAATCTATCCTTACGCAAATGTAACCAAACAAGATCTCCAGGTGCAAACACAACATGTTTTCTACCCTTATCTCCAGCAAGTTTATATTTAGCATTCATACGCTCAATGTTTTCCTTAGTTAACTCATGCATTTTTAAAACCAATTCAGCACGTTGTTTAGCATCAAAATTAACCTTCTCCGAAGATGGAAGAGGCAACAAATCAATAGGTGCACGAGGTAGGAAACCATACACAACTTCAAAAGGGCACATCTTAGTAGTAGAATGCAATGAACGATTATAAGCAAATTCAATATGAGGCAAGCATTCCTCCCACATTTTCTTATTATTCTTCAAAACAGCCCTAAGCATAGTAGACAACGTTCTATTGACTACTTCAGTTTGTCCATCAGTTTGGGGGTGACAAGTAGTACTAAAAAGCAGTTTAGTCCCCAACTTAGCCCATAAACATCTCCAAAAATGGCTAAGAAATTTAGTATCATGATCTGAAACAATAGTATTTGGCACACCATGCAAGCGAATAATTTCACGAAAGAACAAATCAGCAACATTAACAGCATCATCGCTTTTATGACATGGTATAAAGTGTGCCATTTTCTAAAGTCCGAACAAGAGCATATAATTCTTTATCATAAGTAGAATAATTCAGACTAGGCCCACTCAATTTTTCAGAAAAGTATGCAACAGGTTTGCCATCTTGTAATAACACACCTCCTAATCCAATTCCACTAGCATCACATTCAAGCTCAAAAGTCTTATTAAAATCAGGAAGTTGGAGTAAAGGAGCATGTGTCAACTTATCTTTCAATACCGTGAAGGCTTCTTCCTGTGCGGTACCCCAAACAAAAGGCACATCCTTCTTTGTAAGCTCGTTGAGAGGTGCAGCAATGGTGCTGAAATCTCTCACAAAACGCCTATAGAATCCAGCGAGGCCAAGAAAACTCCTCACTTGTGTGACCGTTTTGGGCTGCGGCCAACTCTCAATAGCTTCAATCTTGGCTTTGTCAACTTCAATTCCCTGTGGAGTAACAACATAGCCAAGAAAAGATACTCGGTCGGTGCAAAAGGTGCACTTCCCAAGGTTACCAAACAAACGTGCATCACGTAGAGCAATAAAAACAGCACGTAAATGTTCCAAATGTTCTTCCAAAGATCTGCTATAAATCAGTATATCATCAAAATAGACTACCTCAAATCGTCCAATGAAAGCACGTAAAACTTCGTTCATTAGTCTCATGAAAGTACTAGGCGCATTAGTTAACCCAAAAGGCATGACTAACCACTCATATAATCCAAACTTAGTTTTAAATGTTGTTTTCCATTCATCTCCCAATTTCATACGAATTTGATGGTAGCCACTACGCAAATCAACTTTGGAGAATATTGTAGAGCCACTCAATTCATCAAGCATATCATCTAGCCTAGGAATAGGATGACGATAACGAATAGTAATATTATTAATGCCTCTACAATCAACACACATACGTGATGTACCATCCTTTTTCGGCACTAGAATAATAGGAACAGCACAAGGACTAAGGGATTCGCGTATATAACCTTTGTCGAGAAGCTCTTGTACTTGACGCATAATCTCCTTCGTCTCCTTTGGATTGGTACGGTATGGTGCACGGTTTGGTAGTGAAACACCGGGAATTAAGTCAATCTGATGCTCAATCCCTCGAATAGGCGGTAATCCCGGTGGCACGTCTTGTGGAAAAACGTCAGCGAACTCCTGCAAAATGTTAGTGACAGCAGGAGGCAAAGAGGAAGGCACGTCCTCAAATGAAAATAATGCCTCTTTGCACACAAAAGCATAGCAAACAGATTTGCTGAAATCTAGCTCATCAATATCAGATTTGGTGGCAAATAAACATGCACTTTTCAATTTAATTTCAGAAGCAACACTAGATGGTTGATTATTAGGCTTCATTTGTTGCTCAAATTCTTTTGCCACAATCTGATTTTCACTCTTATTCTTCTCCTATTGTGCTTTATTAGCTCTATTAATATCATCTTTCAAAATGGAATCAGGAGTCATAGGAAGCAAAGTAATATTTTTATCCTGATGAACAAGAGTATAGTGATTGTTTCTACCATGGTGTACAGAATTTTTATCAAATTGCCATGGTCTACCAAGTAATAAGGAACATGCTTGCATAGGTACCACATCACAATCAACATAATCAGCATATGTAGAGATACTAAAATGCACACGGACAGTACGTGTTACCTTAACCTTGCCGCTGTTGTTGAACCATTGGATGTAGTAAGGATGTGGATGTGGTCTTGTGGTGAGAGAAAGCTTCTCCACCATCTCCATGCTAGCCAAGTTGTTGCAGCTCCCTCCGTCTATTATGACGCGCACAGAACGTTCCTTCACAACTCCCTTGGTATGGAACAAATTGTGCCTCTGATTTTGCTCAGCTTGTGTGACCTGCACACTCAAAACATGTTGAGCAACTAAACATTCATACCTGTCAGCGTCTTCAGGAGCCATGTATTGCGTCTCATGATCAGAATCATCTCCACCATGTTCTTCACGTGTAATAAGAGCCAAAGTCTCCTCATCATAGTCACTAGCGGACTCATATCCACCATCCGCGGTAGCAATCATCACACGCGGAGATTTGCATTCTCTCGCATAATGACCTCCTCCCTTACAACGACGACAAATAATATCACTTGTGTGCCCTGTTGATGCCATGGAAGAAGAAGAACGCTGTGCAGGCCCCGCAGGTGCGCTCTTGGCAGATAATGGTGGTTGTGCCTGTTTTCTTGTATCACGGCTGGAGGTGGCACCGGATGGAGGTGCTGGTGCAGTTGAAGTAGAAGATGCACGTAACGTCCATGATGAAGGTCGGCCTGCAGAAAAGTTAGTTCGCCCCAATGCTTGTCGATCCTGCACTTCACGTTCAGCTTTACAAGCAAGATGGAATAAACGAGTGATATTAGTATACTCCTTATAGTCTAGAATGGTCTGAATCTCTCTATTTAATCCACCCAGAAAACGTGCAAGCATAGCTTCATTCTCCTCAACAATACCACATCTAATCATGCCAGTTTGTAATTCCTGATAATATTCTTCTACAGAATTTTTTCCTTGTCTTAAACGCTGCAATTTTTGAAGCAATTCACGTTGATAATATGGTGGAACCCAACGCGTACGCATAGCAGTTTTCAAAGCAGCCCAAGTAGTTGGAATAGGATATAATCTACAATGTTCAGACCACCATACACATGCAAAACTAGTGAAAGCACAAACAGCAGCAGCAACTCGTCTCTCCTCAGGATATTGTAAACATGTAAATCGTTGTTCGGTTTCTAACTCCCAAGTAAGATATATATCAGGAACATATCTACCCTCAAATGGTGGAATATTCAATTTCAGTTTAGGAATATGGACATCATCTCGTACCTGAGGTGGTGGTGCAGGCCTACCATTACGAATATATACCTGAGGTCGACCTGCTGGTGGTGGTACAGGTGGCTGCACGTAGTGTTGATTTTGATCAACCTCATCCTCATAATCTCCCACATAATCATCCTCCTCCGCATCAGCAGCAGGAGCCACAGAAGTATCAACAGCAGCACCAACAGTTTGGCCAAACGTAAGAGGAACACGGCTTGCTCGGCGGAGGTCTGCTTCGTGACGTGGAGGTAGTCGTTGTTGTTGTTGTTGGAGAGGTGCGTTAGGTGCAGCGGGTGGTGGTGGTGGAAGACGCGCGAGCAATTCATTAAACTTGTTATCGAGCTTTGTTTCGAACGTCTTCTCAAGGCCAGTGATCTTCTCCATGGCCTCTTCAAAATTGTTCAGCACATCTTGCACCTGTTCAGTCATCATTTGCTGAAACTTATCATGAAGCTCCTTGTTCGATAAATTTTCCCAGTCAATCTCGTCGGCTTGTGATCCTGGCATGGTTAGCAGCAATAGAAACACACAAGAATATGATCCTACAGACTACTAACAAGTGGTGGTGGTGGGTGTCACAAATCCGTCAAGCAAAACTCAAATTCTTACCAGTTCTTACCCAGCAACAGGCGGTGATCGGCAACCGTTGTAGTCAGAACTCTCAAAGCTTGGATAGAGCGATTACCAGGGAGAGTCAAACGCACGACGTAGATGTATGTGGAGCTGGGAAGGCTTATAATATGGTAGCAAAAAGGGTCAGCAATAATCAATTCAGAGATGCAAAGTTGAATAAACGCTCAACGACGGTACTGTGCTGGTCCTAGGCTAGACTGTGCTAGAGACGCGAGCCTAGAACACCAACAAAATCACGGTGCGGCACGTAAACAAGGGAGGAGCACACTCTGAATTTTTTTTCTCTTTTTTTTTGCACTTTTTTTTTCTCTTTTTTTTGCTCCGCAACAAATTTTTTTCGAAAAAGTCTACAAATGGTCTAAAAACTGCCTAGCCAGAATTTCCAGACTTTTTTTTTTTGAAATTGGAACTATTTTTCTTCTGCGGATGGCTCGGAAGTTGGGGAGTCCTTCTCTGTCACGACTCGGAGTATCGCGTGATCTGGAAATCGAGAACAATGCAACAATTACTAGACTCGGACTAGGACTGGTGGCGGAGATGAATCTGGTGGAACTCGGACTGTTGGCGGAGATGAATCTGGTGGAACACGGACAGGTGGCGGATATATGTTGTAGGTGAACTCGGATTGGCGTGATGGCGGCGGATATGTGGTGGCGTATATGGATTCGGATTGGCGGTGAATATGTGGTGGTGGTATATGGCAACAGCGACGATGATGATGCGGTGGTGATATATGCCAGCGGCGACGTGACAACCTGTGAACAGAACTCGAAACTCTAAAAGACTAGACGCTAAGACCAGCAACTGGACACGACGATGCAACCACAAATTCAACAAAGCAAATACAGAAAAGATTATGCAAGGTTCAGATTGGTTCGGATGGGATGAACTAACCCTAATTTCTTTTTTGGCTTTTTCGTGGACTATAGGTATGAAGAACAAACTCGATCTAAACTACGAAAAACTGTAAAATCTCACCGAGCAACCTGGAAATCTGATACCACTTGATAGAGGCAAAGGTGTCCCGTCTTTCGATGAGATGATGGATATCGCTTTGGTGGCAGTCGACTTTGACGATCCGACTACGAACGTGTGAGGACGTCGCGCCTTAGCAATCGCTAAACCAACTCCGAGAGGTTATTGACCACGCCGGAGCACGATCAACCTGACCACGAGGGTCTGTTTCCTGCAAGCAAATGAAGAACAAGGAAGAAACTGAGATTGCAATCTGGATATTGCGAATATAAGATGAAAGCTTTATTGATCAAGGTGGGGTTCTGTGACGCCTTTGTCTGGTCGTTGAACACAAACGAAGTACGCGAAGTTGCAGCTATGGCGAACTTTTAATCTAAACAAAACCCAAAATCTAAACGGTGCCCAAAGGGCTGTATATATGGAGGAAGAGAGGGGAATTTCGTGGCCCTTGGTGGAGGGGTCCGAAATCAACCCTATCTCTTGTTTCCCCACACATACGGACTCTAAAAATAGCCTATACTTATGTATTTCGAAATTACATGGGCCTGGCCCAATAAAAAGGTGACGCAGCACCTATAATAGCCTCGGGACGAAATTTATGAAGTGACATCATGTATATTTCGTCCAAGGCTTCATGCACCCATTATGGTGGCTTCAAAGTCCTGAAATCATCACTTGTAACTCCGTTCTTGTTCCCCTTGCGCATGGCATCATCTCCACGCTTGTTCTTGCTCCAATGTTCATCCTTCTCCAAGCTAGGCCCTTCATTTGTAAGCAAAACAAATGTATCCAATTTAGGCAGCATCATATTCTCATGAACATTAGAATCATTACCAAGAAACGAAAGTACCTGATAATTTAATTGGCGTGCGCGAGCTCTAGTAATTGGTCCCGTATATGTAGCAGTAGGGGTTGTGGGTGTATCAATGGTATTGATGTCCTCATCAGAATCCAAGAGAAGATCTGATGAGGACATCAATACCATTGTTACACCCACAGCCCCTACTGTTACATATACTGGACCAATTACTAGAGCTCGCGCACGCCAATTAAATTACCAGGTACTTTCGTTTCTTGGTAATGATTCTAATGTTCATGAGATTATGATGCTGCCTAAATTGGATACATTTGTTTTGCTTACAAATGAAGGGCCTAGCTTGGAGAAGGATGAACATTGGAGCAAGAACACGCATGGAGTTGATGGCATGCGCAAGGGGATCAAGAACGGAGTTACAAGTGATGATTTCAGGACTTTGAAGCCGCCATAAGGAGTGCATGAAGCCTTGGACGAAATATACAAGATGCCACTTCATAATATTCGTCCATAGGCTATTCTAGGTGCTGCGTCACCTTATTATTGGGCCAGGCCCATGTAATTTCGAAATACATAAGTATAGGCTATTTTTAGAGTCCGTATGTGTGGGGAAACAAGAGATAGGGTTGATTTCGGACTCCTCCACCAAGGGCCACGAAATTCCCCCCCTCTTCCTCCATATATACAGCCCTTAGGGCATCATTTAGACTTTGGGTTTTGTTTAGATTAAAAGTTCGCCATAGCTGCAACTTCGCGTACTTCGTTTGTGTTCAACGACCAGACAAAGGCGTCACAGAACCCCACCTTGATCAATAAAGCTTTCATCTTATATTCGCAATATCCCGATTGCAATCTCAGTTTCTTGCTTGTTCTTCGTTTGCTCGCAGGAAACAGACCCTCGTGTTCAGGTTGATCGTGCTCCGACGTGGTCAATAACCCTCGGAAGTTGGTTTAGCGATTGCTAAGGCGCGACGTCTCGCACGTTCGTAGTCAGATCGTCAAGGTCGACTCCCACAGAAAACGATAGACACCATCTCATCGAAACATCGGGACACCTTAGCCGCTACCAAGTGGTATCAGATTTCCAGGTTGCTCATTAAGATTTTACAGTTTTTCGTAGATTAGATTGAGTTGTTCTTCATACCTACAGTCCACGAAAAAGCCAGAAAAAGTTTTTTAGGGTTAGTTCATCATATCCGAACCAATCTGAGCCTTTGCATAATCTTTTTAGGGTTTTTGCTTTGTTGAATTTGCGGTTGCATCGTCGTGTCAAGTTGCTGGTCTTAGAGTCTAGTCTTTTAGAGTTTCGAGTTCTGGTCATAAGTTGTAACGCCGCCGCCGCACCATCATCATCGGCCATCTACCACTTTTGCTTATCCGCCACCGCTCTGAATCCATATCCATATACCACCACCAATCCGTATCCATATACCACCACCAATCTGTATCCATATACCACCACCGCTACCATATACCACCACCGCTGCCATATACCACAACCATATATCCACCACCAATCCGAGTTCTTCTCATATTAGGTTTGTTCTTGAGATCAATCTAAATTCTGATTCGTGTTTCCTTGCCTGTGTATGTCTCGGAAAAAAAAAGAGTGGAGACCCCCGGGCAATTTTTAGGCCAAAATTTTCACGGGCAAATTTTTTTCCCTATCCTATTTTGAGGCTTTTCTGAGTCTTTTGAGCCACGTGCCATCATAGTGATTTTTTGTCGCACTTTTCCGTCGTCGCTGCTGATGAGGACATCAATACAATTGTTACACCCACAGCCCCTGCTGCTATACATACTGGACCAATTACTAGAGCTCGTGCACGCCAACTAAATTATCAGGTACTTTCGTTTCTTGGTAATGATTCTAATGTTCATGAGAATATGATGCTGCCTAAATTGGATACATTTGTTTTGCTTACAAATGAAGGGCCTAGCTTGGAGAAGGATGAACATTGGAGCAAGAACAAGCATGGAGATGATGGCATGCGCAAGGGGAACAAGAACGGAGTTACAAGTGATGATTTCAGGACTTTGAAGCCACCATAATGTGTGCATGAAGCCTTGGACGAAATATACAAGATGCCACTTCATAAATTTCGTCCCGAGGCTATTTTAGGTGCTGCGTCACCTTATTATTGGGCCAGGCCCATGTAATTTCGAAATACATAAGTATAGGCTATTTTTAGAGTCCATATGTGTGGCGAAACAAGAGATAGGGTTGATTTCGGACCCCTCCACCAAGGGCCACGAAATTCCCCCCTCTTCCTCCATATATACAGCCCTTAGGGCATCGTTTAGACTTTGGGTTTTGTTTAGATTAAAAGTTCGCCATAGCTGCAACTTCGCGTACTTCGTTTGTGTTCAACGACCAGACAAAGGCGTCACAGAACCCCACCTTGATCAATAAAGCTTTCATCTTATATTCGCAATATCCAGATTGCAATCTTAGTTTCTTGCTTGTTCTTCGTTTGCTCGCAGGAAACAGACCCTCGTGGTCAGGTTGATCGTGCTCCGGCGTGGTCAATAACCTCTCGGAGTTGGTTTAGCGATTGCTAAGGCGCGACGTCCTCGCACGTTCGTAGTCGGATCGTCAAAGTCGACTTCCACCAAAGCGATATCCATCATCTCATCGAAAGATCGGGACCCTCGCCTCTATCAATTATCATTTATTTTCTCTAACACCTTAAAGGGACCATCAGCACGTGGCATTAACTTTGATTTGCGCAAATCAGGAAATCTATCCTTACGCAAATGTAACCAAACAAGATCTCCAGGTGCAAACACAACATGTTTTCTACCCTTATCTCCAGCAAGTTTATATTTAGCATTCATACGCTCAATGTTTTCCTTAGTTAACTCATGCATTTTTAAAATCAATTCAGCACGTTGTTTAGCATCAAAATTAACCTTCTCCGAAGATGGAAGAGGCAACAAATCAATAGGTGCACGAGGTAGGAAACCATACACAACTTCAAAAGGGCACATCTTAGTAGTAGAATGCAATGAACGATTATAAGCAAATTCAATATGAGGCAAGCATTCCTCCCACATTTTCTTATTATTCTTCAAAACAGCCCTAAGCATAGTAGACAACGTTCTATTGACTACTTCAGTTTGTCCATCAGTTTGGGGGTGACAAGTAGTACTAAAAAGCAGTTTAGTCCGCAACTTAGCCCATAAACATCTCCAAAAGTGGCTAAGAAATTTAGTACCACGATCTGAAACAATAGTATTTGGCACACCATGCAAGCGAATAATTTCACGAAAGAACAAATCAGCAACATTAACAGCATCATCGCTTTTATGACATGGTATAATGATAGGGGAAAAGGTGTCCCGTCTTTCGATGAGATGGTGGATTTCGCTTTGGTGGAAGTCGACTTTGACGATCCGACTACGAACGTGCGAGGACGTCGCGCCTTAGCAATCGCTAAACCAACTCCGAGAGGTTATTGACCACGCCGGAGCACGATCAACCTGACCACGAGGGTCTGTTTCCTGCGAGCAAACGAAGAACAAGCAAGAAACTAAGATTGCAATCTGGATATTGCGAATATAAGATGAAAGCTTTATTGATCAAGGTGGGGTTCTGTGACGCCTTTGTCTGGTCGTTGAACACAAACGAAGTACGCGAAGTTGCAGCTATGGCGAACTTTTAATCTAAACAAAACCCAAAGTCTAAACGATGCCCTAAGGGCTGTATATATGGAGGAAGAGGGGGGAATTTCGTGGCCCTTGGTGGAGGGGTCCGAAATCAACCCTATCTCTTGTTTCGCCACACATATGGACTCTAAAAATAGCCTATACTTATGTATTTCGAAATTACATGGGCCTGGCCCAATAATAAGGTGACGCAGCACCTAAAATAGCCTCGGGACGAAATTTATGAAGTGGCATCTTGTATATTTCGTCCAAGGCTTCATGCACACATTATGGTGGCTTCAAAGTCCTGAAATCATCACTTGTAACTCCGTTCTTGTTCCCCTTGCGCATGCCATCATCTCCATGCTTGTTCTTGCTCCAATGTTCATCCTTCTCCAAGCTAGGCCCTTCATTTGTAAGCAAAACAAATGTATCCAATTTAGGCAGCATCATATTCTCATGAACATTAGAATCATTACCAAGAAACGAAAGTACCTGATAATTTAGTTGGCGTGCACGAGCTCTAGTAATTGGTCCAGTATGTATAGCAGCAGGGGCTGTGGGTGTAACAATTGTATTGATGTCCTCATCAAAACATGTTGTGTTTGCACCTGGAGATCTTGTTTGGTTACATTTGCGTAAGGATAGATTTCCTGATTTGCGCAAATCAAAGCTAATGCCACGTGCTGATGGTCCCTTTAAGGTGTTAGAGAAAATAAATGATAATGCATATAAACTTGAGCTGCCTGCAGATTTTGGGGTTAGTCCCACTTTTAACATTGCAGATTTGAAGCCTTATTTGGATGAGGAAGATGGACTTCCGTCGAGGACGACTTCATTTCAAGAAGGGGAGGATGATGAGGACATCAATACAATTGTTACACCCACAGCCCCTGCTGCTATACATACTGGACCAATTACTAGAGCTCGTGCACGCCAACTAAATTACCAGGTACTTTCGTTTCTTGGTAATGATTCTAATGTTCATGAGAATATGATACTGCCTAAATTGGATACATTTGTTTTGCTTACAAATGAAGGGCCTAGCTTGGAGAAGGATGAACATTGGAGCAAGAACAAGCATGGAGATGATGGCATGCGCAAGGGGAACAAGAACGGAGTTACAAGTGATGATTTCAGGACTTTGAAGCCACCATAATGGGTGCATGAAGCCTTGGACGAAATATACAAGATGCCACTTCATAAATTTCGTCCCGAGGCTATTTTATGTGTTGCGTCACCTTATTATTGGGCCAGGCCCATGTAATTTCGAAATACATAAGTATAGGCTATTTTTAGAGTCCGTATGTGTGGGGAAACAAGAGATAGGGTTGATTTCGGACCCCTCCACCAAGGGCCACGAAATTCCCCCCTCTTCCTCCATATATACAGCCCTTAGGGCATCGTTTAGACTTTGGGTTTTGTTTAGATTAAAAGTTCGCCATAGCTGCAACTTCGCGTACTTCGTTTGTGTTCAACGACCAGACAAAGGCGTCACAGAACCCCACCTTGATCAATAAAGCTTTCATCTTATATTCGCAATATCCAGAATTGCAATCTTAGTTTCTGGCTTGTTCTTCGTTTGCTCGCAGGAAACAGACCCTCGTGGTCAGGTTGATCGTGCTCCGGCGTGGTCAATAACCTCTCGGAGTTGGTTTAGCGATTGCTAAGGCGCGACGTCCTCGCACGTTCGTAGTCGGATCGTCAAAGTCGACTTCCACCAAAGCGAAATTCACCATCTCATCGAAAGACGGGACACCTTTGCCTCTATCAAGTGGTATCAGATTTCCAGGTTGCTCGGTGAGATTTTACAGTATTTCGTAGTTTAGATCGAGTCTGTTCTTCATACCTACAGTCCACGAAAAAGCCACAAAAAAAATTTAGGGTTAGTTCATCATATCCGAACCAATCTGAGCCTTTGCATAATCTTTTTAGGGTTTTGCTTTGTTGAATTTGCGGTTGCATCGTCGTGTCTAGTTGCTGGTCTTAGAGTCTAGTCTTTTAGAGTTTCGAGTTCTGGTCATAAGTTGTCACGCCGCCGCCGCACCATCATCATCGCCCCTGCCATCTACCACCACCGCTCCGAATCCGTATCCATATACCACCACCAATCTGTGTCCATATACCACCACCGATCCATATCCATATACTACCACCGCTACCACCACCGCTGCCATATACCACCACCATATATCCACCACCAATCCGAGTTCCTTGCTTATTAGGGTTGTTTTCGAGATCCATCTAGATTCCGATTCGTGTTTTCTTGCCGGAGTAGGTTTCGGAAAAAAAAAGAGTCGGGTAGCCACGCTCCGTTTAGGCCCAAAATTTTTCGAAAACGCATTTTTCGAAAAAAATTCTGGCTATCCTATTTTTAGGTGTTTCTGAGTGTTTTGAGACAGGTGCCATTATAGGAAGTTTTTTTTGACCCGTTTCCAGTTTTTGGGTCCGGGCAGTCGAAAAAAAAAAAATTGGTCGAAAAATTTCGTGCCCATCCTGTCAGTTTGAGCTAGGAAGAGTTTTGAGACACTCGCCATTATAGTGATTTTTCGCAAAAAAAAAGCAGCGCAAAAAAATAAGAGCGCAAAAAAAAAGAGCGAAAAAAAAATTCAGAGTGTGCTTTTCCCTTGTTTACGTGCCGCGCCGTGATTTTGTTGGTGTTCTAGGCTCGCGTCTCTAGCACAGTCTAGCCTAGGACCAGCACAGTACCGTCGCTGAGCGTTTATTCAACTTTGCATCTCTGAATTGATTATTGCTGACCCTTTTTGCTACCATAGTATAAGCCTTCCCAGCTCCACATACATCTACGTGGTGCGTTTGACTCTCCCTGGTAATCGCTCTATCCAAGCTTTGAGAGTTTTGACTACAACGGTTGCCGATCACCGCCTGTTGCTGGGTAAGAACTGGTAAGAATTTGAGTTTTGCTTGACGGATTTGTGACACCCACCACCACCACTTGTTCGTAGTCTGTAGGATCATATTCTTGTGTGTTTCTATTGCTGCTAACCATGCCAGGATCACAAGCCGACGAGATTGACTGGGAGAATTTATCGAACAAGGAGCTTCATGATAAGTTTCAGCAAATGATGACTGAACAGGTGCAAGATGTGCTGAACAATTTTGAAGAGGCCATGGAGAAGATCACTGGCCTTGAGAAGACGTTCGAAACAAAGCTCGATAACAGATTTAATGAATTGCTCGCGCGTCTTCCACCACCACCACCCGCTGATGAGGACATCAATACAATTGTTACACCCACAGCCCCTGCTTCTATACATACTGGACCAATTACTAGAGCTCGTGCACGCCAACTAAATTACCAGGTACTTTCATTTCTTGGTAATGATTCTAATGTTTATGAGAATATGATGCTGCCTAAATTGGATACATTTGTTTTGCTTACAAATGAAGGGCCTAGCTTGGAGAAGGATGAACATTGGAGCAAGAACAAGCATGGAGATGATGGCATGCGCAAGGGGAACAAGAACGGAGTTACAAGTGATGATTTCAGGACTTTGAGGCCACCATAATGGGTGCATGAAGCCTTGGACGAAATATACAAGATGCCACTTCATAAATTTCGTCCCGAGGCTATTTTAGGTGCTGCGTCACCTTATTATTGGTCCAGGCCCATGTAATTTCGAAATACATAAGTATAGGCTATTTTTAGAGTCCGTATGTGTGGGGAAACAGGAGATAGGGTTGATTTCGGACTCCTCCACCAAGGGCCACGAAATTCCCCCCTCTTCCTCCATATATACAGCCCTTAGGGCATCGTTTAGACTTTGGGTTTTGTTTAGATTAAAAGTTCGCCATAGCTGCAACTTCGCGTACTTCGTTTGTGTTCAACGACCAGACAAAGGCGTCACAGAACCCCACCTTGATCAATAAAGCTTTCATCTTATATTCGCAATATCCAGATTGCAATCTCAGTTTCTTGCTTGTTCTTCGTTTGCTCGCAGGAAACAGACCCTCGTGGTCCGGTTGATCGTGCTCCGGCGTGGTCAATAACCTCTCGAAGTTGGTTTAGCGATTGCTAAGGCGCGACGTCCTCGCACGTTCGTAGTCGGATCGTCAAAGTCGACTTCCAACAAAGCGATATCCATCATCTCATCGAAAGACGGGACACCCTCGCCTCTATCAAGTGGTATCAGATTTCCAGGTTGCTCGGTGAGATTTTACAGTTTTTTAGTAGTTTAGATCGAGTCTGTTCTTCATACCTATAGTCCACGAAAAAGCCACAAAAAAAATTTAGGGTTAGTTCATCATATCCGAACCAATCTGAGCCTTGCATAATCTTTTTAGGGTTTTGCTTTGTTGAATTTGCGGTTGCATCGTCGTGTCTAGTTGCTGGTCTTAGAGTCTAGTCTTTTAGAGTTTCGAGTTCTGGTCATAAGTTGTCACGCCGCCGCCGCACCATCATCATCGCCCCTGCCATCTACCACCACCGCACCGAATCCGTATCCATATACCACCACCAATCCGTGTCCATATACCACCACCGATCCATATCCATATACAACCACCGCTACCACCACTGCTGCCATATACTACCACCATATATCCACCACCAATCCGAGTTCTTTGCTTATTAGGTTTGTTTTCGGGATCCATCCAGATTCCGATTCGTGTTTCCTTGCCGGAGTAGGTTTCGGAAAAAAAAAGAGTCGGGTAGCCACGCTCCGTTTAGGCCCAAAATTTTTCGAAAACGCATTTTTCGAAAAAATTTCTGGCTATCCTATTTTTAGGTGTTTCTGAGTGTTTTGAGACAGGTGCCATTATAGGAAGTTTTTTTTGACCCGTTTCTAGTTTTTGGGTCCGGGCAGTCGAAAAAAAAAATTGGTCGAAAAAATTTCGTGCCCATCCTGTCAGTTTGAGCTAGGAAGAGTTTTGAGACACTCGCCATTATAGTGATTTTTCGCAAAAAAAAAGCAGCGCAAAAAAAAAAGAGCGCAAAAAAAAATTCAGAGTGTGCTTTTCCCTTGTTTACGTGCCGCGCCGTGATTTTGTTAGTGTTCTAGGCTCGCGTCTCTAGCACAGTCTAGCCTAGGACCAGCACAGTACCGTCGTTGAGCGTTTATTCAACTTTGCATCTCTGAATTGATTATTGCTGACCCTTTTTGCTACCATATTATAAGCCTTCCCAGCTCCACATACATCTACGTCGTGCGTTTGACTCTCCCTGGTAATCGCTCTATCCAAGCTTTGAGAGTTTTTGACTACAACGGTTGCCGATCACCGCCTGCTGCTGGGTAAGAACTGGTAAGAATTTGAGATTTGCTTGACGGATTTGTGACACCCACCACCACCACTTGTTCGTAGTCTGTAGGATCATATTCTTGTGTGTTTCTATTGCTGCTAACCATGCCAGGATCACCAGCCGACGAGATTGACTGGGAGAATTTATCGAACAAGGAGCTTCATGATAAGTTTCAGCAAATGATGACTGAACAGGTGCAAGATGTGCTGAACAATTTTGAAGAGGCCATGGAGAAGATCACTGGCCTTGAGAAGACGTTCGAAACAAAGCTCGATAACAACTTTAATGAATTGCTCGCGCGTCTTCCACCACCACCACCCGCTGCACCTAACACACCTCTCCAACAACAACAACAACGACTACCTCCACGTCGCGAAGCAGACCTCCGCCGAGCAAGCCGTGTTCCTCTTGCGTTTGGCCAAACTGTTGGTGCTGCTGTTGATACTTCTGTGGCTCCTGCTGCTGATGCGGAGGAGGATGATTATGTGGGAGATTATGAGGATGAGGTTGATCAAAATCAACACTACGTGCAGCCACCTGTACCACCACCAGCAGGTCGACCTCAGGTATATATTCGTAATGGTAGGCCTGCACCACCACCTCAGGTACGAGATGATGTCCATATTCCTAAACTGAAATTGAATATTCCACCATTTGAGGGTAGATATGTTCCTGATATATATCTTACTTGGGAGTTAGAAACTGAACAACGATTTACATGTTTACAATATCCTGAGGAGAGACGAGTTGCTACTGCCGTTTGTGCTTTCACTAGTTTTGCATGTGTATGGTGGTCTGAACATTGTAGATTATATCCTATTCCAACTACTTGGGCTACTTTGAAAACTGCTATGCGTACGCGTTGGGTTCCACCATATTATCAACGTGAATTGCTTCAAAAATTGCAGCGTTTAAGACAAGGAAAAAATTCTGTAGAAGAATATTATCAGGAATTACAAACTGGCATGATTAGATGTGGTATTGTTGAGGAGAATGAAGCTATGCTTGCACGTTTTCTGGGTGGATTAAATAGAGAGATTCAGACCATTCTAGACTATAAGGAGTATACTAATATCACTCGTTTATTCCATCTTGCTTGTAAAGCTGAACGTGAAGTGCAGGATCGACAAGCATTGGGGCGAACTAACTTTTCTGCAGGCCGACCTTCATCATGGACACCACGTGCATCTTCTACTTCAACTGCACCAGCACTTCCATCAGGTGCCACCTCCAGCCGTGATACAAGAAAACAGGCACAACCACCATTATCTGCCAAGAGCGCACCTGCGGGGCCTACACAGCGTTCTTCTTCTTCCATAGCATCAACAGGGCACATGATAGAGGCGGAGGTGTCCCGTCTTTCGATGAGATGGTGGATTTCGCTTTGGTGGAAGTCGACTTTGACGATCCGACTACGAACGTGCGAGGACGTCGCGCCTTAGCAATCGCTAAACCAACTCCGAGAGGTTATTGACCACGCCGGAGCACGATCAACCTGACCACGAGGGTCTGTTTCCTGCGAGCAAACGAAGAACAAGCAAGAAACTAAGATTGCAATCTGGATATTGCGAATATAAGATGAAAGCTTTATTGATCAAGGTGGGGTTCTGTGACGCCTTTGTCTGGTCGTTGAACACAAACGAAGTACGCGAAGTTGCAGCTATGGCGAACTTTTAATCTAAACAAAACCCAAAGTCTAAACGATGCCCTAAGGGCTGTATATATGGAGGAAGAGGGGGGAATTTCGTGGCCCTTGGTGGAGGGGTCCGAAATCAACCCTATCTCTTGTTTCGCCACACATATGGACTCTAAAAATAGCCTATACTTATGTATTTCGAAATTACATGGGCCTGGCCCAATAATAAGGTGACGCAGCACCTAAAATAGCCTCGGGACGAAATTTATGAAGTGGCATCTTGTATATTTCGTCCAAGGCTTCATGCACACATTATGGTGGCTTCAAAGTCCTGAAATCATCACTTGTAACTCCGTTCTTGTTCCCCTTGCGCATGCCATCATCTCCATGCTTGTTCTTGCTCCAATGTTCATCCTTCTCCAAGCTAGGCCCTTCATTTGTAAGCAAAACAAATGTATCCAATTTAGGCAGCATCATATTCTCATGAACATTAGAATCATTACCAAGAAACGAAAGTACCTGATAATTTAGTTGGCGTGCACGAGCTCTAGTAATTGGTCCAGTATGTATAGCAGCAGGGGCTGTGGGTGTAACAATTGTATTGATGTCCTCATCATCCTCCCCTTCTTGAAATGAAGTCGTCCTCGACGGAAGTTCATCTTCCTCACCCAAATAAGGCTTCAAATCTGCAATGTTAAAAGTGGGACTAACCCCAAAATCTGCAGGCAGCTCAAGTTTATATGCATTATCATTTATTTTCTCTAACACCTTAAAGGGACCATCAGCACGTGGCATTAACTTTGATTTGCGTAAATCAGGAAATCTATCCTTACGCAAATGTAACCAAACAAGATCTCCAGGTGCAAACACAACATGTTTTCTACCCTTATCTCCAGCAAGTTTATATTTAGCATTCATACGCTCAATGTTTTCCTTAGTTAACTCATGCATTTTTAAAATCAATTCAGCACGTTGTTTAGCATCAAAATTAACCTTCTCCGAAGATGGAAGAGGCAACAAATCAATAGGTGCACGAGGTAGGAAACCATACACAACTTCAAAAGGGCACATGATAGCGGCAAAGGTGTCCCGTCTTTCGATGAGATGGTGGATTTCGCTTTGGTGGAAGTCGACTTTGACGATCCGACTACGAACGTGCGAGGACGTCGCGCCTTAGCAATCGCTAAACCAACTCCGAGAGGTTATTGACCACGCCGGAGCACGATCAACCTGACCACGAGGGTCTGTTTCCTGCGAGCAAACGAAGAACAAGCAAGAAACTAAGATTGCAATCTGGATATTGCGAATATAAGATGAAAGCTTTATTGATCAAGGTGGGGTTCTGTGACGCCTTTGTCTGGTCGTTGAACACAAACGAAGTACGCGAAGTTGCAGCTATGGCGAACTTTTAATCTAAACAAAACCCAAAGTCTAAACGATGCCCTAAGGGCTGTATATATGGAGGAAGAGGGGGAGAATTTCGTGGCCCTTGGGGGAGGGGTCCGAAATCAACCCTATCTCTTGTTTCCCCACACATAGGGACTCTAAAAATAGCCTATACTTATGTATTTCGAAATTACATGGGCCTGGCCCAATAATAAGGTGACGCAGCACCTAAAATAGCCTCGGGACGAAATTTATGAAGTGGCGTCTTGTATATTTCGTCCAAGGCTTCATGCACCCATTATGGTGGCTTCAAAGTCCTGAAATCATCACTTGTAACTCCGTTCTTGTTTCCCTTGCGCATGCCATCATCTCCATGCTTGTTCTTGCTCCAATGTTCATCCTTCTCCAAGCTAGGCCCTTCATTTGTAAGCAAAACAAATGTATCCAATTTAGGCAGCATCATATTCTCATGAACATTAGAATCATTACCAAGAAACGAAAGTACCTGGTAATTTAGTTGGCGTGCACGAGCTCTAGTAATTGGTCCAGTATGTATAGCAGCAGGGGCTGTGGGTGTAACAATTGTATTGATGTCCTCATCAAACAGGTACAAGATGTGCTGAACAATTTTGAAGAGGCCATGGAGAAGATCACTGGCCTTGAGAAGACGTTCGAAACAAAGCTCGATAACAGATTTAATGAACTGCTTGCGCGTCTTCCACCACCGGCTGCACCTGTCGCACCTCTGCAACAACAACAACTACGCCCCCTTCCGAATCAGTATGGACGAGCACAGCGTGTTCCTATTGAGACAGGACAAACTTCTGGTGCCGCTGCTACTGCTGTTGGTGCTTCTTTGGCTCCTGCTACTGCTCCTGCTGGTACCCAGGAGGATGATGAGTATGCGGGTGATTATGAGGATGAGGTTGATCAAAATCAGATCTACGAGCAGCCACCAGCACCACCACCAGCAGGTCGACCTCAGGTATATATTCGTCATGGTAGGCCTGCACCACCACCTCAGGTACGAGATGATGTCCATATTCCTAAACTGAAATTGAATATTCCACCATTTGAGGGTAGATATGTTCCTGATATATATCTTACTTGGGAGTTAGAAACTGAACAATGATTTACATGTTTACAATATCCTGAGGAGAGACGAGTTGCTGCTGCTGTTTGTGCTTTCACTAGTTTTGCATGTGTATGGTGGTCTGAACATTGTAGATTATATCCTATTCCAACTACTTGGGCTGCTTTGAAAACTGCTATGCGTACGCGTTGGGTTCCACCATATTATCAACGTGAATTGCTTCAAAAATTGCAGCGTTTAAGACAAGGAAAAAATTCTGTAGAAGAATATTATCAGGAATTACAAACTGGCATGATTAGATGTGGTATTGTTGAGGAGAATGAAGCTATGCTTGCATGTTTTCTGGGTGGATTAAATAGAGAGATTCAGACCATTCTAGACTATAAGGAGTATACTAATATCACTCGTTTATTCCATCTTGCTTGTAAAGCTGAACGTGAAGTGCAGGATCGACAAGCATTGGGGCAAACTAACTTTTCTGCAGGCCGACCTTCATCATGGACACCACGTGCATCTTTTACTTCAACTGCACTAGCACCTCCATCAGGTGCCACCTCCAGCCGTGATACAAGAAAACAGGCACAACCACCATTATCTGCCAAGAGCGCACCTGCGGGGCCTACACAGCGTTCTTCTTCTTCCATAGCATCAACAGGGCACACAAGTGATATTATTTGTCGTCGTTGTAAGGGAGGAGGTCATTATGCGAGAGAATGCAAATCTCCGCGTGTGACGATTGCTACCGCGGATGGTGGATATGAGTCCGCTAGTGACTATGATGAGGAGACTTTGGCTCTTATTACACGTGAAGAACATGGTGGAGATGATTCTGATAATGAGACGCAATACATGGCTCCTGAAGACGCTGACAGGTATGAATGTTTAGTTGCTCAACGTGTTTTGAGTGTGCAGATCACACAAGCTGAGCAAAATCAGAGGCACAATTTGTTCCATACCAAGGGAGTTGTGAAGGAACGTTCTGTGCGCGTCATCATAGACGGAGGGAGCTGCAACAACTTGGCTAGCATGGAGATGGTCGAGAAGCTTTCTCTCACCACAAGACCACATCCACATCCTTACTACATCCAATGGTTCAACAACAGCGGCAAGGTTAAGGTAACACGTACTGTTCGTGTGCATTTTAGTATATCTACATATGCTGATTATGTTGATTGTGATGTGGTACCTATGCAAGCATGTTCCTTATTACTTGGTAGACCATGGCAATTTGATAAAAATTCTGTACACCATGGTAGAAACAATCACTATACTCTTGTTCATAAGGATAAAAATATTACTTTGCTTCCTATGACTCCTGATTCCATTTTGAAAGATGATATTAATAGAGCTAATAAAGCAAAACAGGAGACAAATAAGAGTGAAAATCAGATTGTGGCAAAAGAATATGAGCAACAAATGAAGCCTAATAATAAACCAACTAGTGTTGCTTCTGAAATTAAATTGAAAAGTGCATGTTTATTTGCCACCAAGTCTGATATTGATGAGCTAGATTTCAGCAAATCTGTTTGCTATGCTTTTGTGTGCAAAGAGGCATTATTTTCATTCGAGGACGTGCCTTCCTCTTTGCCTCCTGCTGTCACTAACATTTTGCAGGAGTTCGCTGACGTCTTTCCACAAGACGTGCCACCGGGATTACCGCCTATTCGAGGGATTGAGCATCAGATTGACTTAATTCCCGGTGCTTCACTGCCAAACCGTGCACCATACCGTACCAATCCAGAGGAGACGAAGGAGATTATGCGTCAAGTACAAGAGCTTCTCGACAAAGGTTATATACGCGAATCCCTTAGTCCTTGTGCTGTTCCTATTATTCTAGTGCCAAAAAAGGATGGTACATCACGTATGTGTGTTGATTGTAGAGGCATTAATAATATTACTATTCGTTATCGTCATCCTATTCCTAGGCTAGATGATATGCTTGATGAATTGAGTGGCTCTACAATATTCTCCAAAGTTGATTTACATAGTGGATACCATCAAATTCGTATGAAATTGGGAGATGAATGGAAAACCGCATTCAAAACTAAGTTTGGATTATATGAGTGGTTAGTCATGCCTTTTGGGTTAACTAATGCACCTAGTACTTTCATGAGATTAATGAACGAAGTTTTACGTGCTTTCATTGGACGATTTGTGGTAGTTTACTTTGATGACATATTGATTTATAGCAGATCTTTGGAAGAACATTTGGAACATTTACGTGCTGTTTTTATTGCTCTACGTGATGCACGTTTGTTTGGTAACCTTGGGAAGTGCACCTTTTGCACCGACCGAGTATCTTTTCTTGGCTATGTTGTTACTCCACAGGGAATTGAAGTTGATAAAGCCAAGATTGAAGCTATTGAGAGTTGGCCGCAACCCAAAACGGTCACACAAGTGAGGAGTTTTCTTGGCCTCGCTGGACTCTATAGGCATTTTGTCATAGATTTCAGCACCATTGCTGCACCTCTCAATGAGCTTACAAAGAAAGATGTGCCTTTTCTTTGGGGTACCGCACAGGAAGAAGCCTTCTCGGTATTGAAAGATAAGTTGACACATGCTCCTTTACTCCAACTTCCTGATTTTAATAAGACTTTTGAGCTTGAATGTGATGCTAGGGGAAACAAGAGATAGGGTTGATTTCGGACCCCTCCACCAAGGGCCACGAAATTCCCCCCTCTTCCTCCATATATATAGCCCTTAGGGCATCGTTTAGACTTTGGGTTTTGTTTAGATTAAAAGTTCGCCATAGCTGCAACTTCGCGTACTTCGTTTGTGTTCAACGACCAGACAAAGGCGTCACAGAACCCCACCTTGATCAATAAAGCTTTCATCTTATATTCGCAATATCCAGATTGCAATCTTAGTTTCTTGCTTGTTCTTCGTTTGCTCGCAGGAAATAGACCCTCGTGGTCAGGTTGATCGTGCTCCGGCGTGGTCAATAACCTCTCGGAGTTGGTTTAGCGATTGCTAAGGCGCGACGTCCTCGCACGTTCGTAGTCGGATCGTCAAAGTCGACTTCCACCAAAGCGATATCCATCATCTCATCGAAAGATCGGGACCCTCGCCTCTATCAAGTGGTATCAGATTTCCAGGTTGCTCGGTGAGATTTTACAGTTTTTCGTAGTTTAGATCGAGTCTGTTCTTCATACCTATAGTCCACGAAAAAGCCAAAAAAAAAATTAGGGTTAGTTCATCCCATCCGAACCAATCTGAGCCTTGCATAATCTTTTCTGTATTTGCTTTGTTGAATTTGCGGTTGCATCGTCGTGTTCAGTTGCTGGTCTTAGCGTCTAGTCTTTTAGAGTTTCGAGTTCTGTTCACAAGTTGTCACGCCGTCGCCGCACCATCATCATTGCCCCTGCCATCTACCACCACCGCTCCGAATCCGTATCCATATACCACCACCAATCCGTGTCCATATACCACCACCGATCCATATCCAAATACTACCACCGCTGCCATATACCACCACCATATATCCACCACCAATCCGAGTTCCTTGCTTATTAGGTTTGTTTTCGGGATCAATCTAGATTCCGATTCGTGTTTCCTTGCCGGAGTAGGTTTCGGAAAAAGAGTCGGGTAGCCACGCTCCGTTCGGGAAAAATTCTGTAGAAGAATATTATCAGGAATTACAAACTGGCATGATTAGATGTGGTATTGTTGAGGAGAATGAAGTTATGCTTGCACGTTTTCTGGGTGGATTAAATAGAGAGATTCAGACCATTCTAGACTATAAGGAGTATACTAATATCACTCGTTTATTCCATCTTGCTTGTAAAGCTGAACGTGAAGTGCAGGATCGACAAGCATTGGGGCGAACTAACTTTTCTGCAGGCCGACCTTCATCATGGACACCACGTGCATCTTCTACTTCAACTGCACCAGCACCTCCATCCGGTGCCACCTCCAGCCGTGATACAAGAAAACAGGCACAACCACCATTATCTGCCAAGAGCGCACCTGCGGGGCCTGCACAACGTTCTTCTTCTTCCATGGCATCAACAGGGCACACAAGTGATATTATTTGTCGTCGTTGTAAGGGAGGAGGTCATTATGCGAGGGAATGCAAATCTCCGCGTGTGATGATTGCTACCGCGGATGGTGGATATGAGTCCGCTAGTGACTATGATGAGGAGACATTTGCTCTTATTACACGTGAAGAACATGGTGGAGATGATTCTGATCATGAGACGCAATACATGGCTCCTGAAGACGCTGACAGGTATGAATGTTTAGTTGCTCAACGTGTTTTGAGTGTGCAGGTCACACAAGCTGAGCAAAATCAGAGGCACAATTTGTTCCATACCAAGGGAGTTGTGAAGGAACGTTCTGTGCGCGTCATAATAGACGGAGGGAGCTGCAACAACTTGGCTAGCATGGAGATGGTGGAGAAGCTTTCTCTCACCACAAGACCACATCCACATCCTTACTACATCCAATGGTTCAACAACAGCGGCAAGGTTAAGGTAACACGTACTGTTCGTGTGCATTTTAGTATCTCTACATATGCTGATTATGTTGATTGTGATGTGGTACCTATGCAAGCATGTTCCTTATTACTTGGTAGACCATGGCAATTTGATAAAAATTCTGTACACCATGGTACAAACAATCACTATACTCTTGTTCATAAGGATAAAAATATTACTTTGCTTTGCTTCCTATGACTCCTGATTCCATTTTGAAAGATGATATTAATAGAGCTAATAAAGCACAACAGGAGAAGAATAAGAGTGAAAATCAGATTGTGGCAAAAGAATTTGAGCAACAAATGAAGCCTAATAATAAACCATCTAGTGTTGCTTCTGAAATTAAATTGAAAAGTGCATGTTTATTTGCCACCAAATCTGATATTGATGAGCTAGATTTCAGCATATCTGTTTGCTATGCTTTTGTGTGCAAAGAGGCATTATTTTCATTCGAGGACGTGCCTTCCTCTTTGCCTCCTGCTGTCACTAACATTTTGCAGGAGTTCGCTGACGTTTTTCCACAAGACGTGCCACCGGGATTACCGCCTATTCGAGGGATTGAGCATCAGATTGACTTAATTCCCGGTGCTTCACTGCCAAACCGTGCACCATACCGTACCAATCTAGAGGAGACGAAGGAGATTATGCGTCAAGTACAAGAGCTTCTCGACAAAGGTTATATACGCGAATCCCTTAGTCCTTGTGCTGTTCCTATTATTCTAGTGCCAAAAAAGGATGGTACATCACGTATGTGTGTTGATTGTAGAGGCATTAATAATATTACTATTCGTTATCGTCATCCTATTCCTAGGCTAGATGATATGCTTGATGAATTGAGTGGCTCTACAATATTCTCCAAAGTTGATTTGCGTAGTGGATACCATCAAATTCGTATGAAATTGGGAGATGAATGGAAAACAGCATTTAAAACTAAGTTTGGATTATATGAGTGGTTAGTCATGCCTTTTGGGTTAACTAATGCGCCTAGTACTTTCATGAGACTAATGAACGAAGTTTTACGTGCTTTCATTGGACGATTTGTGGTAGTCTATTTTGATGATATACTGATTTGTAGCAGATCTTTGGAAGAACATTTGGAACATTTACGTGCTGTTTTTATTGCTCTACGTGATGCACGTTTGTTTGGTAACCTTGGGAAGTGCACCTTTTGCACCGACCGAGTATCTTTTCTTGGCTATGTTGTTACTCCACAGGGAATTGAAGTTGACAAAGCCAAGATTGAAGCTATTGAGAGTTGGCCGCAGCCCAAAACGGTCACACAAGTGAGGAGTTTTCTTGGCCTCGCTGGATTCTATAGGCGTTTTGTGATAGATTTCAGCACCATTGCTGCACCTCTCAACGAGCTTACAAAGAAGGATGTGCCTTTTGTTTGGGGTACCGCACAGGAAGAAGCCTTCACGGTATTGAAAGATAAGTTGACACATGCTCCTTTACTCCAACTTCCTGATTTTAATAAGACTTTTGGGCTTGAATGTGATGCTAGTGGAATTGGATTAGGAGGTGTGTTATTACAAGATGGCAAACCTGTTGCATACTTTTCTGAAAAATTGAGTGGGCCTAGTCTGAATTATTCTACTTATGATAAAGAATTATATGCTCTTGTTCGGACTTTAGAAACATGGCAACATTATTTATGGCCCAAAGAATTTGTTATACATTCTGATCATGAATCTTTGAAACATATTAAAAGTCAAGCTAAACTGAATCGTAGACATGCTAAATGGGTTGAATTCATTGAGACTTTCCCTTATGTCATTAAACACAAGAAGGGAAAAGAAAATGTTATTGCTGATGCATTGTCTCGTCGCTATACTATGCTTTCACAACTTGACTTCAAAATATTTGGTTTGGAGACCATCAAAGATCAATGATGAGGACATCAATACAATTGTTACACCCACAGCCCCTGCTGCCATACATACTGGACCAATTACTAGAGCTCGTGCACGCCAACTAAATTACCAGGTACTTTCGTTTCTTGGTAATGATTCTAATGTTCATGAGAATATGATGCTGCCTAAATTGGATACATTTGTTTTTCTTACAAATGAAGGGCCTAGCTTGGAGAAGGATGAACATTGGAGCAAGAACAAGCATGGAGATGATGGCATGCGCAAGGAAAACAAGAACGGAGTTACAAGTGATGATTTCAGGACTTTGAAGCCACCATAATGGGTGCATGAAGCCTTGGACGAAATATACAAGATGCCACTTCATAAATTTCGTCCCGAGGCTATTTTAGGTGCTGCGTCACCTTATTATTGGGCCAGGCCCATGTAATTTCGAAATACATAAGTATAGGCTATTTTTAGAGTCCGTATGTGTGGGGAAACAAGAGATAGGGTTGATTTCGGACCCCTCCACCAAGGGCCACGAAATTCCCCCCTCTTCCTCCATATATACAGCCCTTAGGGCATCGTTTAGACTTTGGGTTTTGTTTAGATTAAATGTTCGCCATAGCTGCAACTTCGCGTACTTCGTTTGTGTTCAACGACCAGACAAAGGCGTCACAGAACCCCACCTTGATCAATAAAGCTTTCATCTTATATTCGCAATATCCAGATTGCAATCTCAGTTTCTTGCTTGTTCTTCGTTTGCTCGCAGGAAACAGACCCTCGTGGTCAGGTTGATCGTGCTCCGGCGTGGTCAATAACCTCTCGGAGTTGGTTTAGCGATTGCTAAGGCGCGACGTCCTCGCACGTTCGTAGTCGGATCGTCAAAGTCGACTTCCACCAAAGCGAAATCCACTATCTCATCGAAAGACGGGACACCTTTGCCTCTATCAAGAAGCTTTCTCTCACCACAAGACCACATCCACATCCTTACTACATCCAATGGTTCAACAACAGCGGCAAGGTTAAGGTAACACGTACTGTTCGTGTGCATTTTAGTATCTCTACATATGCTGATTATGTTGATTGTGATGTGGTACCTATGCAAGCATGTTCCTTATTACTTGGTAGACCATGGCAATTTGATAAAAATTCTGTACACCATGGTAGAAACAATCACTATACTCTTGTTCATAAGGATAAAAATATTACTTTGCTTCCTATGACTCCTGATTCCATTTTGAAAGATGATATTAATAGAGCTAATAAAGCAAAACAGGAGACGAATAAGAGTGAAAATCAGATTGTGGCAAAAGAATTTGAGCAACAAATGAAGCCTAATAATAAACCATCTAGTGTTGCTTCTGAAATTAAATTGAAAAGTGCATGTTTATTTGCCACCAAATCTGATATTGATGAGCTAGATTTTCAGCAAATCTGTTTGCTATGCTTTTGTGTGCAAAGAGGCATTATTTTCATTCGAGGACGTGCCTTCCTCTTTGCCTCCTGCTGTCACTAACATTTTGCAGGAGTTTGCTGACGTCTTTCCACAAGACGTGCCACCGGGTTTACCGCCTATTCGAGGGATTGAGCATCAGATTGACTTAATTCCCGGTGCTTCACTGCCAAACCGTGCACCATACCGTACCAATCCAGAGGAGACGAAGGAGATTATGCGTCAAGTACAAGAGCTTCTCGACAAAGGTTATATACGCGAATCCCTTAGTCCTTGTGCTGTTCCTATTATTCTAGTGCCGAAAAAGGATGGTACATCACGTATGTGTGTTGATTGTAGAGGCATTAATAATATTACTATTCGTTATCGTCATCCTATTCCTAGGCTAGATGATATGCTTGATGAATTGAGTGGCTCTACAATATTCTCCAAAGTTGATTTACGTAGTGGATACCATCAAATTCGTATGAAATTGGGAGATGAATGGAAAACAGCATTCAAAACTAAGTTTGGATTATATGAGTGGTTAGTCATGCCTTTTGGGTTAACTAATGCACCTAGTACTTTCATAAGATTAATGAACGAAGTTTTACGTGCTTTCATTGGACGATTTGTGGTAGTTTACTTTGATGACATATTGATTTATAGCAGATCTTTGGAAGAACATTTGGAACATTTACGTGCTGTTTTTATTGCTCTACATGATGCACGTTTGTTTGGTAACCTTGGGAAGTGCACCTTTTGCACCGACCGAGTATCTTTTCTTGGCTATGTTGTTACTCCACAGGGAACTGAAGTTGATAAAGCCAAGATTGAAGCTATTGAGAGTTGGCCGCAACCCAAAACGGTCACACAAGTGACGAGTTTTCTTGGCCTCGCTGGATTCTATAGGCGTTTTGTGAGAGATTTCAGCACCATTGCTGCACCTCTCAATGAGCTTACAAAGAAAGATGTGCCTTTTCTTTGGGGTACCGCACAGGAAGAAGCCTTCACGGTATTGAAAGATAAGTTGACACATGCTCCTTTACTCCAACTTCCTGATTTTAATAAGACTTTTGAGCTTGAATGTGATGCTAGTGGAATTGGATTAGGAGGTGTGTTATTACAAGATGGCAAACCTGTTGCATACTTTTCTGAAAAATTGAGTGGGCCTAGTCTGAATTATTCTACTTATGATAAAGAATTATATGCTCTTGTTCGGACTTTAGAAACATGGCAACATTATTTATGGCCCAAAGAATTTGTTATACATTCTGATCATGAATCTTTGAAACATATTAAAAGTCAAGCTAAACTGAATCGTAGACATGCTAAATGGGTTGAATTCATTGAGACTTTCCCTTATGTCATTAAACACAAGAAGGGAAAAGAAAATGTTATTGCTGATGCATTGTCTCGTCGCTATGCTATGCTTTCACAACTTGATTTCAAAATATTTGGTTTGGAGACCATCAAAGATCAATATGTGCATGATGCTGATTTTAAAGATGTAATGCAGAATTGTAAAGAAGGAAGAATGTGGAACAAGTTTGTCGTTAACGATGGATTTGTGTTTCGTGCTAACAAGCTATGCATTCCAGCTAGCTCCGTTCGTCTTTTGTTGTTGCAGGAAGCGCATGGAGGAGGATTAATGGGACATTTTGGCGTGAAGAAGACGGAGGACGTACTTGCTACACATTTCTTTTGGCCAAAGATGAGACGGGATGTTGAGCGTTTTATTGCTCGATGCACTACATGTCAAAAAGCTAAGTCACGACTCAATCCTCATGGTTTATATATGCCTTTGCCTGTACCTAGTGTTCCTTGGGAGGATATATCTATGGACTTTGTTTTAGGTTTACCTCGAACAAAGAAGGGGAGGGATAGCATATTTTTTGTCGTGGATAGATTCTCGAAAATGGCACACTTTATACCATGTCATAAAAGCGATGATGCTGTTAATGTTGCTGATTTGTTCTTTCGTGAAATTATTCGCTTGCATGGTGTGCCAAATACTATTGTTTCAGATCGTGATACTAAATTTTTTAGCCACTTATGGAGATGTTTATGGGCTAAGTTGGGGACTAAACTGCTTTTTAGTACTACTTGTCACCCCCAAACTGATGGACAAACTGAAGTAGTCAATAGAACGTTGTCTACTATGCTTAGGGTTGTTTTGAAGAATAATAAGAAAATGTGGGAGGAATGCTTGCCTCATATTGAATTTGCTTATAATCGTTCATTGCATTCTACTACTAAGATGTGCCCTTTTGAAGTTGTGTATGGTTTCCTACCTCGTGCACCTATTGATTTGTTGCCTCTTCCATCTTCGGAGAAGGTTAATTTTGATGCTAAACAACGTGCTGAATTGATTTTAAAAATGCATGAGTTAACTAAGGAAAACATTGAGCGTATGAATGCTAAATATAAACTTGCTGGAGATAAGGGTAGAAAACATGTTGTGTTTGCACCTGGAGATCTTGTTTGGTTACATTTGCGTAAGGATAGATTTCCTGATTTGCGCAAATCAAAGATAATGCCACGTGCTGATGGTCCCTTTAAGGTGTTAGAGAAAATAAATGATAATGCATATAAACTTGAGCTGCCTGCAGCTTTTGGGGTTAGTCCCACTTTTAACATTGCAGATTTGAAGCCTTATTTGGGTGAGGAAGATGGACTTCCGTCGAGGACGACTTCATTTCAAGAAGGGGAGGATGATGAGGACATCAATACAATTGTTACACCCACAGCCCCTGCTGCTATACATACTGGACCAATTACTAGAGCTCGTGCACGCCAACTAAATTACCAGGTACTTTCGTTTCTTGGTAATGATTCTAATGTTTATGAGAATATGATGCTGCCTAAATTGGATACATTTGTTTTGCTTACAAATGAAGGGCCTAGCTTGGAGAAGGATGAACATTGGAGCAAGAACAAGCATGGAGATGATGGCATGCGCAAGGGGAACAAGAACGGAGTTACAAGTGATGATTTCAGGACTTTGAAGCCACCATAATGGGTGCATGAAGCCTTGGACGAAATATACAAGATGTCACTTCATAAATTTCGTCCCGAGGCTATTTTAGGTGCTGCGTCACCTTATTATTGGGCCAGGCCCATGTAATTTCGAAATACATAAGTATAGGCTATTTTTAGAGTCCGTATGTGTGGGGAAACGGGAGATAGGGTTGATTTCGGACTCCTCCACCAAGGGCCACGAAATTCCCCCCCTCTTCCTCCATATATACAGCCCTTAGGGCATCGTTTAGACTTTGGGTTTTGTTTAGATTAAAAGTTCGCCATAGCTGCAACTTCGCATACTTCGTTTGTGTTCAACGACCAGACAAAGGCGTCACAGAACCCCACCTTGATCAATAAAGCTTTCATCTTATATTCGCAATATCCAGATTGCAATCTCAGTTTCTTGCTTGTTCTTCGTTTGCTCGCAGGAAACAGACCCTCGTGGTCAGGTTGATCGTGCTCCGGCGTGGTCAATAACCTCTCGGAGTTGGTTTAGCGATTGCTAAGGAGCGACGTCCTCGCACGTTCGTAGTCGGATCGTCAAAGTCGACTTCCAACAAAGCGATATCCATCATCTCATCGATAGACGGGACACCCTCGCCTCTATCACCCGCTGCACCTAACGCACCTCTCCAACAACAACAACAACGTCTACCTCCACGTCGCGAAATAGACCTTCGCCGAGCGAGCCGTGTTCCTCTTGCGTTTGGCCAAACTGTTGGTGCTGCTGTTGATACTTCTGTGGCTCCTGCTACTGCTGTTGCTCGTACCCAGGAGGATGATGAGTATGCGGGCGATTATGAGGATGAGGTTGATCAAAATTAGATCTACGAGCAGCCACCAGCACCACCACCAGCAGGTCGACCTCAGGTATATATTCGTAATGGTAGGCCTGCACCACCACCTCAGGTACGAGATGATGTCCATATTCCTAAACTGAAATTGAATATTCCACCATTTGAGGGTAGATATGTTCCTGATATATATCTTACTTGGGAGTTAGAAACTGAACAACGATTTACATGTTTACAATATCATGAGGAGAGACGAGTTGCTGCTGCTGTTTGTGCTTTCACTAGTTTTGCATGTGTATGGTGGTCTGAACATTGTAGATTGTATCCTATTCCAACTACTTGGGCTGCTTTGAAAACTGCTATGCGTACGCGTTGGGTTCCACCATATTATCAACGTGAATTGCTTCAAAAATTACAGCGCTTAAGACAAGGAAAAAATTCTGTAGAAGAATATTATCAGGAATTACAAACTGGCATGATTAGATGTGGTATTGTTGAGGAGAATGAAGCTATGCTTGCACGTTTTCTGGGTGGATTAAATAGAGAGATTCAGACCATTCTAGACTATAAGGAGTATACTAATATCACTCGTTTATTCCATCTTGCTTGTAAAGCTGAACGTGAAGTGCAGGATCGACAAGCATTGGGGCGAACTAACTTTTCTGCAGGCCGACCTTCATCATGGACACCACGTGCATCTTCTACTTCAACTGCACCAGCACCTCCATCCGGTGCCACCTCCAGCCGTGATACAAGAAAACAGGCACAACCACCATTATCTGTCAAGAGCGCACCTGCGGGGCCTGCACAGCATTCTTCTTCTTCCATGGCATCAACAGGGCACACAAGTGATATTATTTGTCGTCGTTGTAAGGGAGGAGGTCATTATGCGAGGGAATGCAAATCTCCGCGTGTGATGATTGCTACCGCGGATGGTGGATATGAGTCCGCTAGTGACTATGATGAGGAGACATTGGCTCTTATTACATGTGAAGAACATGGTGGAGATGATTCTGATCATGAGACGCAATACATGGCTCCTGAAGACGCTGACAGGTATGAATGTTTAGTTGCTCAACGTGTTTTGAGTGTGCAGGTCACACAAGCTGAGCAAAATCAGAGGCACAATTTGTTCCATACCAAGGGAGTTGTGAAGGAACGTTCTGTGCGCGTCATAATAGACGGAGGGAGCTGCAACAACTTGGCTAGCATGGAGATGGTGGAGAAGCTTTCTCTCACCACAAGACCACATCCACATCCTTACTACATCCAATGGTTCAACAACAGCGACAAGGTTAAGGTAACACGTACTGTTCGTGTGCATTTTAGTATCTCTACATATGCTGATTATGTTGATTGTGATGTGGTACCTATGCAAGCATGTTCCTTATTACTTGGTAGACCATGGCAATTTGATAAAAATTCTGTACACCATGGTAGAAACAATCACTATACTCTTGTTCATAAGGATAAAAATATTACTTTGCTTCCTATGACTCCTGATTCCATTTTGAAAGATGATATTAATAGAGCTAATAAAGCAAAACAGGAGACGAATAAGAGTGAAAATCAGATTGTGGCAAAAGAATTTGAGCAACAAATGAAGCCTAATAATAAACCATCTAGTGTTGCTTCTGAAATTAAATTGAAAAGTGCATGTTTATTTGCCACCAAATCTGATATTGATGAGCTAGATTTTCAGCAAATCTGTTTGCTATGCTTTTGTGTGCAAAGAGGCATTATTTTCATTCGAGGACGTGCCTTCCTCTTTGCCTCCTGCTGTCACTAACATTTTGCAGGAGTTTGCTGACGTCTTTCCACAAGACGTGCCACCGGGTTTACCGCCTATTCGAGGGATTGAGCATCAGATTGACTTAATTCCCGGTGCTTCACTGCCAAACCGTGCACCATACCGTACCAATCCAGAGGAGACGAAGGAGATTATGCGTCAAGTACAAGAGCTTCTCGACAAAGGTTATATACGCGAATCCCTTAGTCCTTGTGCTGTTCCTATTATTCTAGTGCCGAAAAAGGATGGTACATCACGTATGTGTGTTGATTGTAGAGGCATTAATAATATTACTATTCGTTATCGTCATCCTATTCCTAGGCTAGATGATATGCTTGATGAATTGAGTGGCTCTACAATATTCTCCAAAGTTGATTTACGTAGTGGATACCATCAAATTCGTATGAAATTGGGAGATGAATGGAAAACAGCATTCAAAACTAAGTTTGGATTATATGAGTGGTTAGTCATGCCTGTTGGGTTAACTAATGCACCTAGTACTTTCATGAGATTAATGAACGAAGTTTTACGTGCTTTCATTGGACGATTTGTGGTAGTTTACTTTGATGACATATTGATTTATAGCAGATCTTTGGAAGAACATTTGGAACATTTACGTGCTGTTTTTATTGCTCTACGTGATGCACGTTTGTTTGGTAACCTTGGGAAGTGCACCTTTTGCACCGACCGAGTATCTTTTCTTGGCTATGTTGTTACTCCACAGGGAATTGAAGTTGATAAAGCCAAGATTGAAGCTATTGAGAGTTGGCCGCAACCCAAAACGGTCACACAAGTGAGGAGTTTTCTTGGCCTCGCTGGATTCTATAGGCGTTTTGTGAGAGATTTCAGCACCATTGATGCACCTCTCAATGAGCTTACAAAGAAAGATGTGCCTTTTCTTTGGGGTACCGCACAGGAAGAAGCCTTCACGGTATTGAAAGATAAGTTGACACATGCTCCTTTACTCCAACTTCCTGATTTTAATAAGACTTTTGAGCTTGAATGTGATGCTAGTGGAATTGGATTAGGAGGTGTGTTATTACAAGATGGCAAACCTGTTGCATACTTTTCTGAAAAATTGAGTGGGCCTAGTCTGAATTATTCTACTTATGATAAAGAATTATATGCTCTTGTTCGGACTTTAGAAACATGGCAACATTATTTATGGCCCAAAGAATTTGTTATACATCCTGATCATGAATCTTTGAAACATATTAAAAGTCAAGCTAAACTGAATCGTAGACATGCTAAATGGGTTGAATTCATTGAGACTTTCCCTTATGTCATTAAACACAAGAAGGGAAAAGAAAATGTTATTGCTGATGCATTGTCTCGTCGCTATACTATGCTTTCACAACTTGACTTCAAAATATTTGGTTTGGAGACCATCAAAGATCAATATGTGCATGATGCTGATTTTAAAGATGTAATGCAGAATTGTAAAGAAGGAAGAATGTGGAACAAGTTTGTTGTTAACGATGGATTTGTGTTTCGTGCTAACAAGCTATGCAATTCAGCTAGCTCCGTTCGTCTTTTGTTGTTGCAGGAGGCGCATGGAGGAGGATTAATGGGACACTTTGGCGTGAAGAAGACGGAGGACGTACTTGCTACACATTTCTTTTGGCCAAAGATGAGACGGGATGTTGAGCGTTTTATTGCTCGCTGCACTACATGTCAAAAAGCTAAGTCACGACTCAATCCTCATGGTTTATATATGCCTTTGCCTGTACCTACTGTTCCTTGGGAGGATATATCTATGGACTTTGTTTTAGGTTTACCTCGAACAAAGAAGGGGAGGGATAGCATATTTGTTGTCGTGGATAGATTCTCGAAAATGGCACACTTTATACCATGTCATAAAAGTGATGATGCTGTTAATGTTGCTGATTTGTTCTTTCGTGAAATTATTCGCTTGCATGGTGTGCCAAATACTATTGTTTCAGATCGTGATACTAAATTTCTTAGCCACTTTTGGAGATGTTTATGGGCTAAGTTGGGGACTAAACTGCTTTTTAGTACTACTTGTCACCCCCAAACTGATGGACAAACTGAAGTAGTCAATAGAACGTTGTCTACTCTGCTTAGGGCTGTTTTGAAGAATAATAAGAAAATTTGGGAGGAATGCTTGCCTCATATTGAATTTGCTTATAATCGTTCATTGCATTCTACTACTAAGATGTGCCCTTTTGAAGTTGTGTATGGTTTCCTACCTCGTGCACCTATTGATTTGTTGCCTCTTCCATCTTCGGAGAAGGTTAATTTTGATGCTAAACAACGTGCTGAATTGATTTTAAAAATGCATGAGTTAACTAAGGAAGACATTGAGCGCATGAATGCTAAATATAAACTTGCTAGAGATAAGGGTAGAAAACATGTTGTGTTTGCACCTGGAGATCTTGTTTGGTTACATTTGCGTAAGGATAGATTTCCTGATTTGCGCAAATCAAAGTTAATGCCACGTGCTGATGGTCCCTTTAAGGTGTTAGAGAAAATAAATGATAATGCATATAAACTTGAGCTGCCTGCAGATTTTGGGGTTAGTCCCACTTTTAACATTGCAGATTTGAAGCCTTATTTGGGTGAGGAAGATGAACTTCCGTCGAGGACGACTTCATTTCAAGAAGGGGAGGATGATGAGGACATCAATACAATTGTTACACCCACAGCCCCTGCTGCTATACATACTGGACCAATTACTAGAGCTCGTGCACGCCAACTAAATTATCAGGTACTTTCGTTTCTTGGTAATGATTCTAATGTTCATGAGAATATGATGCTGCCTAAATTGGATACATTTGTTTTGCTTACAAATGAAGGGCCTAGCTTGGAGAAGGATGAACATTGGAGCAAGAACAAGCATGGAGATGATGGCATGTGCAAGGGGAACAAGAACGGAGTTACAAGTGATGATTTCAGGACTTTGAAGCCACCATAATGTGTGCATGAAGCCTTGGACGAAATATACAAGATGCCACTTCATAAATTTCGTCCCGAGGCTATTTTAGGTGCTGCGTCACCTTATTATTGGGCCAGGCCCATGTAATTTCGAAATACATAAGTATAGGCTATTTTTAGAGTCCGTATGTGTGGGGAAACAAGAGATAGGGTTGATTTCGGACCCCTCCACCAAGGGCCACGAAATTCCCCCCCTCTTCCTCCATATATACAGCCCTTAGGGCATCGTTTAGACTTCGGGTTTTGTTTAGATTAAAAGTTTGCCATAGCTGCAACTTCGCGTACTTCGTTTGTGTTCAACGACCAGACAAAGGCGTCACAGAACCCCACCTTGATCAATAAAGCTTTCATCTTATATTCGCAATATCCAGATTGCAATCTCAGTTTCTTGCTTGTTCTTCGTTTGCTCGCAGGAAACAGACCCTCGTGGTCAGGTTGATCGTGCTCCGGCGTGGTCAATAACCTCTCGGAGTTGGTTTAGCGATTGCTAAGGCGCGACGTCCTCGCACGTTCGTAGTCGGATCGTCAAAGTCGACTTCCACCAAAGCGAAATCCACTATCTCATCGAAAGACGGGACACCTTTGCCTCTATCAAGAAGCTTTCTCTCACCACAAGACCACATCCACATCCTTACTACATCCAATGGTTCAACAACAGCGGCAAGGTTAAGGTAACACGTACTGTTCGTGTGCATTTTAGTATCTCTACATATGCTGATTATGTTGATTGTGATGTGGTACCTATGCAAGCATGTTCCTTATTACTTGGTAGACCATGGCAATTTGATAAAAATTCTGTACACCATGGTAGAAACAATCACTATACTCTTGTTCATAAGGATAAAAATATTACTTTGCTTCCTATGACTCCTGATTCCATTTTGAAAGATGATATTAATAGAGCTAATAAAGCAAAACAGGAGACGAATAAGAGTGAAAATCAGATTGTGGCAAAAGAATTTGAGCAACAAATGAAGCCTAATAATAAACCATCTAGTGTTGCTTCTGAAATTAAATTGAAAAGTGCATGTTTATTTGCCACCAAATCTGATATTGATGAGCTAGATTTTCAGCAAATCTGTTTGCTATGCTTTTGTGTGCAAAGAGGCATTATTTTCATTCGAGGACGTGCCTTCCTCTTTGCCTCCTGCTGTCACTAACATTTTGCAGGAGTTTGCTGACGTCTTTCCACAAGACGTGCCACCGGGTTTACCGCCTATTCGAGGGATTGAGCATCAGATTGACTTAATTCCCGGTGCTTCACTGCCAAACCGTGCACCATACCGTACCAATCCAGAGGAGACGAAGGAGATTATGCGTCAAGTACAAGAGCTTCTCGACAAAGGTTATATACGCGAATCCCTTAGTCCTTGTGCTGTTCCTATTATTCTAGTGCCGAAAAAGGATGGTACATCACGTATGTGTGTTGATTGTAGAGGCATTAATAATATTACTATTCGTTATCGTCATCCTATTCCTAGGCTAGATGATATGCTTGATGAATTGAGTGGCTCTACAATATTCTCCAAAGTTGATTTACGTAGTGGATACCATCAAATTCGTATGAAATTGGGAGATGAATGGAAAACAGCATTCAAAACTAAGTTTGGATTATATGAGTGGTTAGTCATGCCTGTTGGGTTAACTAATGCACCTAGTACTTTCATGAGATTAATGAACGAAGTTTTACGTGCTTTCATTGGACGATTTGTGGTAGTTTACTTTGATGACATATTGATTTATAGCAGATCTTTGGAAGAACATTTGGAACATTTACGTGCTGTTTTTATTGCTCTACGTGATGCACGTTTGTTTGGTAACCTTGGGAAGTGCACCTTTTGCACCGACCGAGTATCTTTTCTTGGCTATGTTGTTACTCCACAGGGAATTGAAGTTGATAAAGCCAAGATTGAAGCTATTGAGAGTTGGCCGCAACCCAAAACGGTCACACAAGTGAGGAGTTTTCTTGGCCTCGCTGGATTCTATAGGCGTTTTGTGAGAGATTTCAGCACCATTGATGCACCTCTCAATGAGCTTACAAAGAAAGATGTGCCTTTTCTTTGGGGTACCGCACAGGAAGAAGCCTTCACGGTATTGAAAGATAAGTTGACACATGCTCCTTTACTCCAACTTCCTGATTTTAATAAGACTTTTGAGCTTGAATGTGATGCTAGTGGAATTGGATTAGGAGGTGTGTTATTACAAGATGGCAAACCTGTTGCATACTTTTCTGAAAAATTGAGTGGGCCTAGTCTGAATTATTCTACTTATGATAAAGAATTATATGCTCTTGTTCGGCCTTTAGAAACATGGCAACATTATTTATGGCCCAAAGAATTTGTTATACATTCTGATCATGAATCTTTGAAACATATTAAAAGTCAAGCTAAACTGAATCGTAGACATGCTAAATGGGTTGAATTCATTGAGACTTTCCCTTATGTCATTAAACACAAGAAGGGAAAAGAAAATGTTATTGCCGATGCATTGTCTCGTCGCTATATTATGCTTTCACAACTTGACTTCAAAATATTTGGTTTGGAGACCATCAAAGATCAATATGTGCATGATGCTGATTTTAAAGATGTAATGCAGAATTGTAAAGAAGGAAGAATGTGGAACAAGTTTGTTGTTAACGATGGATTTGTGTTTCGTGCTAACAAGCTATGCATTCCAGCTAGCTCCGTTCGTCTTTTGTTGTTGCAGGAGGCGCATGGAGGAGGATTAATGGGACACTTTGGCGTGAAGAAGACGGAGGACGTACTTGCTACACATTTCTTTTGGCCAAAGATGAGACGGGATGTTGAGCGTTTTATTGCTCGCTGCACTACATGTCAAAATGCTAAGTCACGGCTCAATCCTCATGGTTTATATATGCCTTTGCCTGTACCTACTGTTCCTTGGGAGGATATATCTATGGACTTTGTTTTAGGTTTACCTCGAACAAAGAAGGGGAGGGATAGCATATTTGTTGTCGTGGATAGATTCTCGAAAATGGCACACTTTATACCATGTCATAAAAGTGATGATGCTGTTAATGTTGCTGATTTGTTCTTTCGTGAAATTATTCGCTTGCATGGTGTGCCAAATACTATTGTTTCAGATCGTGATACTAAATTTCTTAGCCACTTTTGGAGATGTTTATGGGCTAAGTTGGGGACTAAACTGCTTTTTAGTACTACTTGTCACCCCCAAACTGATGGACAAACTGAAGTAGTCAATAGAACGTTGTCTACTCTGCTTAGGGCTGTTTTGAAGAATAATAAGAAAAT